>NC_142935.1:41334721-41427221 GCF_046866305.1 Octopus bimaculoides | reverse complement strand
CATGCCTGTTGAGATACTCTGTAGGCGCAAGCAGACCGCACATGGAGACAACATGATCGATGGTCTCATTTTGTTGTTGGCATATACGACATAATGGGGAGCTGCCGTTCTTTAATATGTTGGCCTGGTAGTTCTTTGTAGGTAGGCATTGATCTTGGGCTGCTATGATAAACCCCTCTGTTTCTGATTTCAAGCCAGAGGCCATTAACCATTGATGGGTAAGGGCTTTGTCAATATCTGCATTATTCGCTCTCTTTGAGTATTTGCCATTGAGAGGTTTTCCATGCCATTTTTCAGTCATAATATCTAAGGCAGCAATTTTTGCACGGGTTTTCAAGCGCTTAGCTTTTTTCTGCAGGTGTTTCTAGTTCGTCTAATTCTTGAGTTTGTTGCAATTGGAATTCACTTAGATAGTCCTTTGCCTGTTTGTTACTGAGTAGGATGCTTTCTTGCTTTCATGTTTTAAGACAAGTTTTAGCATCCAGTCCTCAGAGTTTTTCAGATAGGTGTATAGGCCAATTGTGGCTACCTTCATTGATAATGCCAGCTGTAGAAGTCCTCGGCCTCCCTCTTTTCTTGGTATATAAAGACGTTCTATATCTACCTTAGCGTGGTGCATTCTATGCATTGTCAACAGTTTTCATATTTTTCTGTCAAGATTACATATTTCAGTAATTGACCAGTTAACGATATTGAAACTGTAAGTCACGACTGGTATGGCTAGAGCATTGATCGCTTCGATCTTGTTTCTCGCGTTCAGCTCTGTCTTCAGTATTGTTATTATTATTATTATTATTATTATTATTATTATTATTATTATTATTATTATTATTATTATCATTAATATTATTATTATTATCAACATCAAATTCTCAAAGACTTTAAAGCCTAACTAAAGGAGTTAGTGTTTATTTTGGACATTATTTCAAATAAGGACCATTTAGTAATCTAATATATCTTTACGCTTGGATACAGACTAAACTGTAACAATTTTATAACACTACCAAAACTAAATCAGTAACAAACACATAACAAAGTTATATCTCTTCTCAACGACTTCTACGACTGCCTTCACAAATGCGACTGCACACATTACACTGCACGTCGCACTGTCAGTATGCATGCGCCTTTTATAAAGTTTTAGGACAGTTCACTTGCTATCTCACCGGGGTGTCAGGATTTCACCACAACAGAATCTAAGTCACACACATGCATACACATATACACATATGTAGATAGATAGATAGATAGATAGATAGATAGATAGATAGATAGATAGATAGATAGATAGATAGATAGATAGATAGAGTGAGGAAGAGAGAGAGACAGACAGACAGACAGAAATTCACTGGTGTTTTGGTTTAGTGCCATTAGGAATAAAATGCTTCAATCAGTAAATTGGTATGCGTAAATGAATTCATCTAATTAGAAGCAGATTAGTCGCTTCAGGTGGTTAGATTTTACATTTTAATTTTGTGTAATATCTTGAATTCTGAGGCTATCTTTCCTTTTTTCACCTCTCAGTTGTATAAAAGGTAAATTGTATTTACCTATGTCTGTGGCTATTTCCGCTCTCTGAACTAATCACAGCGCATGTAATATGATATCACCGATATTTGTACAGCATCTCGCTACGTGAAGTGTATTCGCTCTGAAATGTATTTAATTGAACGTGATAAGTCCAACATATTTCCTTTTTAATTTACTCATTTCATCCCACCTATCTACATGCATACATACGTACATACAAAGATACATATCTTTTACTTGCTTCAGTGAATGGTACCTGGCCATGAAGGGACACAGCCTTGGAGGGATCAGTCGAAAAACGTAATCTCAATATTGTGTTTTAGTTTTATTTGTTAAGCTTGACTCTTCTTCTATCGGTCCCTTTTGCCGAATAGCTGTGCTATGGTACGTAAACTAGTCGACATTGGTTGTTCAGCGTCAAACGCCAGCACACACAAAAACACTCACATAAATACATACATTCGTACACACATACATACATACATACATACATACATACATACATACATACGTACATACATGCATACATACATACAACATGCATTGCTTCCCAACCAAATAGTTTCGGTTTCAGTCTCACTGGCTGATACCTTGTACAAGTGTCTTTTACTATAGTCTCAGGCAGACAGAAACTGAAAGACGCCCGTCGTATATAAATATGTATATATATCTCTGTGTGTGTCTTTGTGTCTGTGTTTCACATCCTTCCCCTCTCTTGACAACTGATGGCGGTGTATATGTCTCCGTAACATAGCGGATCGGCTAAAGAACTGGTAGAATACGTATTAGGCTTACAAAGAATAAGCGCTGGTGTATTCGGATTTGGTGTTACATGGTACACTCTTTTGAAAGTATCAACAAAGCATTTCGCCTGTGCATTAGATCTGGGATGGTATTGCGCCGTTGCTATATGTTCTACCGCGAAAATTTCACAAATTATTTTAAATTCGCTAGACACAAATTGCGTTCTATTTTCATCAATTATGTGTCTTAAGTATTTGACTCTTTTTTCCCAGCAAGAATTCACACTGTACCTCCACACCATAAGGAAAGCCGCTTAAATTTACTATAAGCCATTGTGCGTGTTAACTTCTAACGAATGAAAGCCTGTGCGACTAACAAATCGTTAATCCTTGTTGAAAAATATGTACAAACTCTTCGTTTGTCATTCTTCTTTTTCACGTAAACCGTCGGTGTTGCTCAGTCTGCGTGGGCACTCTTTTCAATTATACCAAAACTTTCTAGTTATTCCAGTTCGTTGTTAACCTGATCTGTTTCTGAAAATTGTACACTTTTGGTGGTGTGGGCCTATATGAAGGTGTTTTATAGCAATTTTTGTTTCAGTCTTTCAGCTTCATTTGAACCTTCGATTGAGGCGACTATATTTCTACGCAAAACGCTTATGGGTGTATACTATAAATTAAATAGTGAATGTTTAACCCTTTGCCTGCTATGAGCCCCATTTGGGGATCTTCTAAAAACAGTCTCACTGCCGGTTATTCGTTGTATTTAATGTGAATTGCTTATGTACATTGCATTTGCAGACGTGTGTTTAACAATAGTTAGCTAAGTTTGTCATTGTTACCTCAGGCTAATTCTAGAGAACATGTTATGTCACAAATTGCAATTTTTGAAATACAAAAATAATAACTGTTTTTTTCTTTTGTCTTTTTTTTGCATTTCTCATCTATATCATTCATTCGTACACAGCAGTGCTCCTGCATGGCCGCAGTCACATGACTGAAACAAGTAAAACAAATTCGCATTTGAAACAATAGTTTCAAAACAACTAAAATGTTTATTATGACAATGGAATAGGAAAAGATAATTATGATTTTTTTTTTCAGCGATCCCCATGTGGGATTTTCGAGACATTTATCATAATTTCCAAAATTATTCACATATGAAGAAAATTTAGATATAATATATTATTTCAACTCCTAAGACACCTTCCAAAGCCAAAAATTATGAATGAAAAAAATTGGCAGCTAATGGGTTAATACATATACATTAACCTTTTTCGTTTTCGCATTCATCGATAAAATATGTTTTTCCCTTGACACTATGTGCTACCTTTTTAGATTTAATTAATTTCGGCTTACCGAAATATTTCCACATTTTTTTTATTTGAAATAGTTATGTCACTACTTGTGTTGAGCTTCAATTCTACACTTGTATTTTTAATTTTCACATTTACGAAGTTTCTGTTCGTTGTATTATCCCTCTTTTTTTTCGACGAACTATTTACTTTTTTTTTATTATTGTTCTGGCGTTTTATCCTCTTCACATGCAAAACATGGGTTTATAATCTGATGTTTCTCGTGTTTTTCAGAAAACACTTGATCTCTATTCAGACTATTCCGCACTGGTTTTACTAGGAAACAATCTTTATATTCAATTTCCTCTGTGTCGTATCTCAGTTTAAGTATCCTTTTAGATTCTTCAGACATTTTTTGTAGGCTTACATCCTGGCTTTCCTGCAGCTTCGCAAGAACTCTAGTATGACTTCTACATATTTTTGGCGGTTAGTCCTTGTGTAAATATCAGGCATTTGAACATACCTGCAGTTAATTTATCCAGCTTAAACTTCTCGCATTCCCTGTGTACTCTACCAGTGTATGTCATGTGTTCCTCGTTACTATTTCTCTTTATGTTCAGACACTTCCATTCTGTTGAACAAGGAGCTTTTTTCACCGGAAATCTTACACAATTATTGTGTCATTAAATGGTTTTCTTTGGTAGGGGTTCCAAAACTACTGTATAGCTCATGTTCTGTTGGCGCCAGTTTTCTCAAGATGAAATGAGTTTTCATTACGTTGTCCCAATCTTCATATTATTTCTCTAAGATTTGCTCATATCTACTGTAGTATGCTTCGAAAGTAACTCCTTTGTCAGGTTAGTATTTGAATTCAGTCAACTGAATTTGCAACATAGTCTGGCTAGAACATTTTTTCTGGCTTTCCTGACGACTTCAGTAATTGCAGCATTTGCTGCTGCAATATTAATTGTTCTTGTTATTGTTTCTATTGCTGCGCTTGCAGTTGTATCTGTAGTTGTCATTGTTGCTGTTTTTGCACCTTAAGCAAACCTGCCAACAAAATTTCCATACTTTTACGTTTTTTAGTAAAATTCGTACACCGACTTAGTGAGTTTATTAACTCCTCTTCGAGTTTCTATGAACTCCGCGTTAATTGGTTTATCCTCGTCGCCATTGTTATAAAGGTGTTTTTTGCCACTGTTGTAACTGTCTTTCTACGACTATTGTCGCTCTGACAGATATTGTTATATTCCGAGGTCATCGATAGGATGTTTCTATCTGGAACTGCACGACCCCCAGTTATACAGTGTTATTATCCTCAAAAGGTTGGATCGTTATAACGTCCACCCAGTATCACAGGATAATTGCTATATCAACACACATACGACTCTCAACACAGACTACACGTACTCTCTCCATACCGGCCCACGTCACATTACTTGTAGTGACATAATCATTCCACTTGTCACGTGGGAGGGGTGTACCATTGTTACTAATTCCTTACAACACTTATAATCACTCTCTTGAGTTCATCTTTGTCATTTCCGACACCTTTGTCAACTTGCTTGACATCTAATTCACTCTCTTCTCTTCCCGCCTCTCTCTCTCTTTCTTTCTTTATTGATCCCCTCTAACCGCTTCCACCTGCTTCAAATTTACTGGCTTCTACGTCTGCCTCGATTTTTCTGTCTAGCACCCCTCCCACACCCTACGAGCCATCACGTATCGCCACTCTCTCCGTCTCCGACGTCTGTGCAGCTGTGACTATGATCTTGAAACTCAATATCAACACCTGGCCTGTCTGTCACTCGTCCCGCCAAGTGGATCGCAACTCAGCCCTCTTTCCTCACACTCGACTCTCGACTGCATAACTTTCCCCTCCTTTGCTATCACACATCTTTGAAGGAAAATCCCACAGACGTTTCGACTTCTAACCGATCACACTGCTTTCTCGAACCACCTTTCTCTCCTTCAACCACACCTGAAATGTACAATCTTTTCCTTGCTCCAGATCACGGTGCTACACCCGTCCGTTCATCACCAACAACTGCTCCATCACTGGAAACAAGCAACACGCTATTAAAAACTGCGATCTCTTTTGTATTTCTTCAAACCAACAGATTTACATATTTCCGAGACAACTGCCTCTGAAAAAAAATATCATCGTCGCCCACAGTTCTGCTCGACCAATCACTGCACCGAACACATTATTATCTTCGACCTTGCATTACGACATGGAACCATCACCATCACCAAACTTCGTCAGGTCAACGATACATTTTAACAATACGAATTCATAGACCGTTTGGATATAACACCGCCCGCTTTCTTATAATGGCTTCCAAATTTATTTTCTATCTAATTCTCCTTTCCTCTCTCTGTTTAGCATCCTCATACTTCCACATACCGACATACATAACTGACATCCCAACAAACAGGATACATAAATGGCTAATGCACACACATCGACACACCCACACACATACCACAATCACATGCGTACAGACACACACCCATTCACACGCACTCACAGACACAAATCACCTAAGCTCTCGACCCCACATCCTTCACTTAAACACACACTCGCAAAAACAGAAACACACAGCATACATTTACTACCATCCCGCGCAGAATTTCTTAGGATACAAACACACTAATCACCACCCGTTCCCCCGCAGACACACACTTAAAAACATATATACACACACAGTCTCTTTCACACATACACTCACACACACACACACACACACACACACACACACACACACACACACACTCATATACGCGCACTCATACTCACAGACGCAATGACCCCAAAATTACACATTCTCTATCTCTCTCCAGCTTCCGGTTATTTATTTTTAAGCTATTTAATGACAACGGGCTTTTCTCCGGTCTTTCTACTCCGTCGTCCTTTTCCACCTCTCTGGACGTTTCCTCCTTCGCACGAAAAGCCATGTTCATAACATTATTTCCACTCCTATATTTCAATATACAACTTTCACTGAGCGTCTATCTAATATATTTACTGTGTACATCTAACTAACTTCTGTTGTTTCAGAGCTAAACGAGGTTAATATAACATAACCTAGGTAATGCGTTTTATAGAACTTAAGTATACGACTGAGCAATCCGGGGTTCTCCAATAAGGGGGAGCGTTTGGAATATTTTTGTCAATAGGACTGCTTGACCTGGTTGCCTTGGGATAAGCAACAGCAATAGCGGTTGCAATGATAACAACAGCAGGGACATTTTCCTCAGAGATTAACATCCTTCTCCTAGTATGGTTTTAACAGAAATCCATTCATGAGTTTGCTCGCTTGAACGTTAAAAGATCATCAAATTCATATGTGTGTTGATGTCATAAATTAACAAGTGCTTAACATCACTTTACTCAGAATACAAATAATATAAATGTTCTTTTTTTTTTTAAAAAGTGTAGCTGAGTAGAATCAAGTTTTAGTTGTGGTAAGCCAACACTCACATTTCAGTTCCACTTGTAAGTTATATAACGGAAAATACATCGAGGCTTAAATACACCTCTTTGAAATGTAGAAGTTTGACTACATGTAAACTATGCAAATAATAAAAAAAAATAATAATAATAGTAATAATAATAACACTGTTCCGGCACTTAGTTATACTGAATGTGAATAAGTCTGGCGTAGGTCCGCTGAGGTGCAATGGACGCATCACGGAAACACAGAGCAAACAGAACTATAAACAGTCACCCATTATAGTCTTCACTGTGAATTAAATACCATATACATAACATAGATACGCATGTATCTAAAAAGTACACACTAACAAACACATAAGCATACATATATATATATATATTATTTTGTTTAAAAGAGTTCCAACACTGTCTGTTTTTTATGTTTTATTTATATTCTTGCAGAGCCAATGTGGGGTATAGAATATGGAATATACAATATATAATATAATATACAATATATAATATAAAATAAAATAAAATAAAAATGGATGGCACCATAAAAGAAAGTATTGAATGTAGATGAAATATTGAGTGTTCAATATAAAGGATCAAATATATAAATATAAATATATAAAGGCGACTCGAGTTTCAGGGCTATTTCCCTTCGTCATGGCCGGTATGACAGACTTTATATATATATATATATATATATATATATATATATATATATATATATATATATATATATATATATATATATATATATATACATACATATCGGATGCAGCTGTACATCGCTAACCAGTTAGAGGAGATGTCCTCTTCGGCTTAAAAAATCGTATTAGAGTCCGCTCAGGACAGCCATGTTAAAGTTGCTACGAACATTACTTCTATAAGCATATCTAAACGTAACTACATGTGGATCGTTGGTGATTTTTACGTCTGTCTTCCTTTTCTCTTTCGCTTTTCTCTGTCCGCTGTTTCTGAATAAAATCTTTGCTTGAAACGTAAAACTAGCTTTCTTTCCATCCTTGAGCGTCTACTAATACTTTTCATGTATCACGTTCTCACATTGTTGATGTTTTCTTGTGTTTTTTATTAACTATACGTATATATATATATATACATATATATATATATATATATATATATATATATATATATATATATATATATATATATATATATATATATATATGTGTGTGTGTGTGTGTGTGTGTGTGTGTAATATAAATAATATATATATATATGTGTGTGTGTTATTTATATTATTATATGATTGAATGCCGCGCATCCTCTTCCAGTATATATATATGTGTGTGTTTGTGTGTGTGTGTGTGTACGTGTTTGTGTGTGCGTATGGCACAATAATCTCAAACTGTCATGCATATTTAAAACAATATGTTCGTCAAAGCATAATTCTAACAACATAAAGCTCAAATACATTTTCAGTACAATTACAAATACATTTCAGATATTTGACTGACCGATAGAGAAAAAATCAGCACAGATATTCTGACGAACACAAATCTGACATCAAATTGGATACTGTTTATGAAAAATGATATTCATATTTTTTGTGTCATATGAAAATGGGAGATTAGAGGCTTAGAATCATGCAGCTTTTGAATGTCGTTTTTTATAATTCTTGTAGTATCTACTGACCAATCACCGCAATAAATTATACATCAACTAAACAGTCATAAGTGAAGAAAACAGCATTGTAAAGATATATAGCTAACTCGAAACTATAGTTATAATTATGTAATCTAATACCTGTTGAATATAAGAGACGATGGAAGCGCATAAAACACCAACATTAAGAGAAGAAAATATCGATTATGTAACATATGTGTTAGAAGTAATATACAAGTTATCGGCAACTGTCTGAAAATGTCATTGAGATATTACATTCAATACAGCATCATATTGTTTCTAAAACAACTGTGTTACATTAATAATATCATCTGTAGAAAAAAAACTGCTCGACAGCAAATACAAATAATTCTATATTTTTGTGGTTTCAGCCATTAGACTGCCGCCATTCTGGGGCATGTCTTGAAGAATATTTAGTCGACTGAATCGACCCCAGTACTTTTTTAAAGCCTAGTACTTATTCTATTAATCTCTTTTGCCAAAATGCTAGACAACGGTAACTGTAACACACAAACTTAGACACCCACACCAGTCGTCAAGCAGTGGTGTGCGAAAAATTTAGACACTATGACACATACACAAAAGCACACACACATACATACATACATACATACATACATACATACATACATACATGTATATATATATATATATATATATATATATATATATATATGTGTGTGTGTGTGTGTGTGTGTGTGTGTGTGTGTGTGTGTGTGTGTGTGTGTGTGTGTCTACTAAATCTACTCACAAGTCTTTGGTCGACCCGAGTCTATAGCAAAGAGACACTTGCCCAGGGTTCCACGCACAGGGACCATTCAAAACAAAAAAAACAAATTAGTTTCATATTCCAAACAGAATTTCACCAGATATGTTGGTTTGTTGCTCGAGAGAATATATTCGGGTGACTACGAAGTTACCTAGAATATATCTACACGAAATACAGACATTTAATATACTTTATATACTCGCTCAATAAACTGAACGGTGCAATATTTATGACGTTTCGGCACTTTAATCTCTAGCATTTTACCTAGTCAGCTATATATATTGTAGCGAGAAAGTGTAGTTTTTGGTACAAAGCAGATTATGTTCTTAAATAGTATCCAAAGACTTTCTAAATAAAAAGAATGATGTAAATACACTGTAGCGCCATACACTATTTACTTGGAATTAAAATCTTACACACACACACAGACACACACACAATCATACACGCACAAACATACACACACAAACATATATATATATATAATCTATGTTATGTGAATATGTGTGTATATATATGTGCGTGTCTGTGTATGCGTGTGTGTGTTTGTGCGTGTATGTTTGTGTGTGCGTGTGTGTGTGTGTGTGTGTATGTGTGTGTCTGCGTGTGTGTGTGTGTGTTCAGTGTCTGTGGTATCACTTCAGACACAAAATATAGCACGGCGTCAAATTTGGTATCAAAAGAAAAGAATTTCTTCATGAATGAAAATCTACATTTCTGACAAAATTTTTTTTTTTTTTAATCGATGGTATCTTCTTTTTCCTTCGAAGTAATTCAGATAATGAATGAGAACACTGCATAAGCAAAACTCGTAGTAACATCGAGGTTATTCTTATTTGCTTAAATATCAATCAAATTTTTATGAGTACAATGAAAGCGCCATCATTCTTTACGTCATGGGCAGCATGTATGGTATTTGTCTCTCTCTTTCCCGCTATGTGTGTGTGTATGTATGTAATGTAATGTATGTATGTATGTCTATGTGAATGTGTGTACAGATAGGAATAGTGAGAGAGAGAGAGAGAGAGCAGATAGGCTAGGTAGATAACATAATTATATAACTAGATAGATAGATAGATAGATAGATAGATAGATAGATAGATATATAGACAGACAGTTAGGTAGATAGATGGGGAATGTGTAGGTGTACGAGGGAATATGAATTGGTGTTTACTGAAAGATGTCTAGTAGTCTCTATGCAGGGATGCAAAAACACATGCATAGAAATACACACACACATACACTCACACACACACACATTTACATGCATACACACATCCGTTTACATATACATTATATGTGTGCCTACATATCCATGCGTGGTTAAGTCGTTATGTTCGGAGGTATTAAGTAACTGAAAGAGAGGGAATATGAGAGATGAGAAATTGCTAGACATAAAATTGCATACAAATATATAGTGTAGATGAACGCTTCATGAAATATAAACGTACTGGCCCATAGACATACTGGGAAAGAGCGAAATGAAGAGAATAAATTGAACAAAAGTTATGAAAAGGGAGCCAGAAGAATGCTTGCCATTTGAACAAACAGATGAAAGATTTTTTGAAAATCAATCGATTTAGGTTTCTAATGTTAACGTTCCGTATAATATTTATATATAAATCCTATATCAAGTATTGTATTTAATCAAGCATGAACATAAATATATACATGCCTAAATGATGTATATCTTTGTTGGCGGCTAAATAAACAGTGTATTGAATAGATGAAATTTATTTTCGTGCGGAATTAGATTTATCTGGTATGATAACAATACAATATTGTCTACTAATCTCATCCATCATACCAACGGCTGGTGAGTTCAAGTCATGTCTGTGCTTTACTTCTTTTTATATATCATTAGTTCTGTAAAAATATCTGACAGACTGGCTCTAGTATCAATTCGATTGATTGGAATTCTTACAATACATGATCTCGTGACGTGTTTCAAAATCCGTATTGAGGCGAAAGAGGAAAATAAAAAGTGTAATGTATCATGCAGAATGTAAAGGTACTTTATTTAGTAAAGAAATTTTACGTTCAAATTTTTAAAGTTCTAATGATGTACCCTGTCACACCTACTACGCCCGATTATAACTGATTGCAGCGATTTTCATAAAATATGTCACATTTTGCGTATTTGGAAATTATTTTTATTACTCTTTCCTCCCCCCTCCTCTCGGTTGTGGTGCCTATTTAGAAATTCCTCTTTCTCTCTCCTCGAAGTTGTGGTTCCTATTTAGAAATTAATATTTTTGTCCTGGGTCTTCACTGAATTGGTGGTAGTTATTTTGACGTCTTCGTTCGCCGAACATCAAACCTTATATTCTTGTATGCAGGGCATCTCATAGTATACTAGCTGTACTAAGGAAACTTACTTTATGTAATGTCATGAATTTGATTACTAAATTGATTAAAGTAAAGCATTTGGTGATAAACTTTCACACACAAATTCAAGTGATCCTATTATAGCAGGAACTATTCGCATTTCCAAGTCCCTTTAAATTTTTATTATAGGCCCTGGCCTTATTTCATTGTAATTGCATTTAACTGTTGCAATATTTAATGCAGACCCCGAGTTAGACAAGTTTTAGACAGGCAGCAAAAACTGGGTAAATAAGCAGTAAACTGCTTCTGAGCAGAAGAATATTTTATCAGAAATAGGTTTTTTAATCTGCCCTTATAACCGTATTAATTCAGGGATGCTTGCATCCAATTCTATCTTAAAAACAAATAAAGCCGTAGGTTTTTGTTATTCAAAATATATCGTATATTACAACTGAAAATATAGTGTAGTGTGTCCATTAGTAAATTTATGTCTTTAATGTTAACAGTAAAGCTAAACAAAGAGCTGGAATTTGCGATATTATTAAACCATTGCATTGTTACCTTTGTTGAGTTTTTTTTTCAGTCACTCGAGTAGTCTAGCGAAAACAATACTGGCTCGATCACGCTGTGATACATTGTTTTACATAATATATTGTATATTGTTTCTAAAATAACTACAAAAACTAGTTGCTGATTTATAAGAGCTTTGACCTTCCTCTTCAGAAATTATCAATCTATGTTGATGTATGGATGAGTTTTCCCATCAATTAAATGTCCGCTTGTCAACAATAACAAGAATATAATTATAACACGCATAGTCACTAGTTGCCATTAATGGCAACTAAATCTGTTCCGGTTCGCTGCATTATGAATTTAATGCCGATCGGAATTGTCAGATAGGTTGAATTCTACAGAAGACAAGATGTCTTTCAACATTTGAAATATTTTCTCCAGACCTAGTTTTATGTGTATGTTCTTGTATGCAGCTGTGAATACAACTGTGTCTTTCAGCATAATTATGTCATGACATGTGTGTATACATTTTAATGTTCATTTCAGATGCAGCATGCCAAAACCTACGCACTAGTCAATGCATTACCGATTTAAGCTTCTTTATATTTGTTGTGAAGACCAAATAAATAAGACAGATTGATAAATATTTAAATTCTATTATGTATGTTTAAGTATACTGCTCGGTATCCTTACGTGTTTCTGTTCTTTATTTGCATTTAGCAAAAATAACGAACGAAAAACCGGAAGTTACTCTCAAAACTATTTTAATATTTCATAATGTAAACTAGTTCAAATACAAAATTGTCCTTCAACATGAAACAGCAAAACCATCAGTTTATTTTGTTGAGAAACGTGACTTCATGGCTTGCAGTTTATTTTAATATGTTAGACTAGCAATTGTTTGTTTCGTTGAATTAATAAAGAATATTAATATATGTTTGTTTGTTTGTTGAGTGTGCGTGTGTGAATGAATACACATACACTCGCGCATATATAGATATAAAAGGCAAAGTCTTTGAAAACTTTGAAAACTGTAAAAAAGAGGCATTGGAATACGATGAATGAGGGATAATACTGACAGTAAAATTTCGGACCTTAGAATATCGTCTGAAGTAACAGAAAATGAAGGAGGAGGAAGGACCTAATATATACAGAAGCTGAGAAGGGAGGACAGAAATAATTATACTTGGGAAACGCTTAAAAAGTTACATGAGTAACGGCAAAAGCGGTTATTACTGAGTGTATGTATGACTGGTGTGGTTCGTCAGCTGCAATTATCGAAGAATGTCTATTGAATGATAGTGCGAATACGGTGTATATGCCCATAGACGGCATACGGTGAGATTCCTATGCTAAGTAGAGTATACATCTCTAACACAACATTGAGTGTACCTATGCCGTGTGAGTATTTTCGTTTATGCATACTTGTGCAAATAAAATTACGTTTATGTGAGTGCGTATGAAAATGTAAGTATGTATATATATATATATATATATATATATATATATATATATATATACATATATATAAATCGAGAGAGAGGATAGAGAGATACATGCATATATATAGAGAGAAACAGAGAGGGAGAGGGAGGGAGATATATCTAAGTGATGATAAATACTACCTTCTGGTATTAATACTACTGCCGTACTACTGGTTTTAATAATTACACACACACACACACACGCACACACACACACACACACACATATATATATATATATATATATATATATATATATATATATATATATATATATATATATATATGTGTGTGTGTGTGTGTGTATGCATGTATATATATGTGTATGTATGTATGTACGTGTAGGTATAAGTATACTTACGTACATACATATATCTATATACATAGATGCACACATAGGCATACACATATATATATACATATATAAATTTATATATATATGTATACACACACACTACATACGTGACAGTAAGTGACTTGGAACTTAAAACTTTTGACATCGATTCGATAACTCTCATTGTTTATTTGTAAGCGTGCTCTCTGGTTTAGCTGTTTCTGCTTTGTCAGTGGACAGATTTATTATTTTAGTACGTTCATGGTATAATGTTAAAATTAGTATATGGCGTAAGAATGGTAGCATTGAGTGCCCTGTTTTATGAGACTCTTAATTATTCAAATAATATCATTTTTGTATAATTTATTAAGTAATGCCCGTATATAAATATAAATATATATTTCGGGAATAAATGATGGATTTTTTCCCTTATGAGGTTTTTTTCACGCTAGCTACTTGATAAATTCTTGTAAAAGAATTCGTCCTATTATTGAATTAAAATATATTACCAGAATATATTCAGTGCTGAATTTATTCTGAGTAAGAGGCATATTTACCGAGATGCAAATCGAAATTCCCGCCACTTACATAGGGAAATAGCGATGAACAGTCGTCTATATGCTATGCTGGATACATGGTGTTCGTTTGGTATGTTGATTCACTGACTATTTCTATTTTTCTGGACCATATTTTACTGACGAGTAGAAGTTGTATAATATTACAATAACTACGAAATCATGATCCATAATTTAGTTCGTTTTTGAGGGGTTGGCTTTGAGAGTTGCATTTCCTCGCATTCGATAAAAATGTGCTTTTTATAGTAGTCTGACCTTAGAGTCCCTCATGGCGTGAGGCGTTATTATATAGTAATGCCCTTATATAAATATAAATATATATTTCGGGAATAAATAATGGATTTTTTCCCTTATGAGGTTTTTTTCACGCTAGCTACTTGATAAATTCTTGCAAAAGTATTCGTCCTATTATTGAATTTAAATATATATATATATATATATATATATATATATATATATATATATGCATGCACGTATATTTGTGTATATATGTGTGCGTGTTTGTACCTGTGTGTTTGTGTGTGTGTGTGTGTGTTTGGCTAATTATGTTTGTATTTAAGGCTTATGTATGTATGCAATTTTCCCAATAGATAATTGCAGTTTGTTTGGAAAATTAAAGATGCTGAATTCATCTTCAGCAGCGTTTCTACATTTTCTCCTTTCTCTTTGAGCATACAGAAGACAAATTCAGGTGGGAAATAAGTATAACAAAATAAGATTAATTTTCGTTTTCAAATTTTCAGAATTATATTTGCAAACTGACTCATACACATGAGTACCTATCCTTAGACATCACAAAGATCGAAAATACAAAAACAAAATAAACATTTAGGTAAATTGATAGAGGGTCATGGAAAATGGCATATGATGGGAAATTTACAAAACTCGATTAAATCTGAAAGCTCAACATAAAATATTCTTTAAAGCATCTTTCTGATCTGCTGGAGTGATTCTTTCCGCGACAAATTCACTTACCATGCAGTTAATGACAAGAAATTATTGAAAATGTTTTATTACCCATTTTACTTCCTCCTTGCAGAACGTCTTTAGGAAATTAAAATGTATCAAATTACTCATTGCTGTGGAAAAAGTTGTTTTGGAATCCAACAGAGAAAGAATCAAACAGAGAAAAGGAATTTGAATTGTTAATCACCCAAATTTATCCGGATATTTTATTTACATTCTGGTTAAATTGGAGGAAATTTTTCTTCAAAACTGTAGCTGTTTGAAACTCTGTAAAAATTCAACAGCTCTGTTAGCCAAATACGATGCAACGGCACAAAATGGTGATGCAAGAACTGTAATGTAATTGTTTCAATGTTTCAAGGAGATACAGAGAAAATAAAGAGAAATCAGAAATTGTTAACTATCTGTATCAACAGTGGGGTAATAACAGATAAAATCGCATGCAGCGTAAATTAATTTCTGGAAAGTAAGGTATCGAAATGCATAAAGTAAAGAACAAGATCTCGTGTTCTTTTGTCTCTTTTGCTTGTAAATAAAGGAAACGTTAATCTATTTTCGAAATGGATATTTGCTTCACACACAATCTGATTGATGGTTTCTAAACATAAAGCAAAATCCTCGCTGTGTCTAGAATCGAAGCGTAATGAAAGTTTTACCATTCTAGTAAGAATGCCTATTAAGCTGTAAATATCATGCATGTCGTTTTAAATAAATTTCGTAACTGCACGAAATACTGTGTTTGAATACATTTCTCCGATGATATTCACTCACAAATGTTAGCCATTGCAACGTAAACATAGCGTACTTCCGATGTGTTCTAAGCTCACACACTCTCTTACACAAGCACGCAAAAAAGTTTGTAAATACATATATTTATACATATATAATGAAAATGACATTATTATTTTTTTTAACAGGACATTGCAGGGTTCGGGTGTAGGTAAGGTAACTGTTATTTCCGTGAGACTATATATCTTCGCCTAGAAATGCTTGCTTTAGTCTTGTTGGCCGACATGTGAGTGTCAGTCCCAGCGACATTAAGTATATGTGAATTCGCTGCACTCAAATTTGGTCCCTTTTCAGCTTCTTTGTCGAATTTGCTTTTCTTCGTTCAATATGCTCGGCCTCTTCTCACGCCTTTTTGAAACCTTCATTAGTTCCAATCACCATCGAGAGAAAGCATTGTACTCCTAATTTTCACCGTTCAATTAAAAAGACATCTTGTCGCTATTTAAAACTTCCCTCAAGTTATCATGGGGCCACTCTTGTGTTTTCTTGCCAGAGTCTAATTCTCTGCATGACAGTTCTTTTGAGACCCGCTCATCTGGCATACGGTACATATGGCCCAACCAAAGAAGGCCACGTCATTTCAGTAGGATGAGTACGCTCCGAGTCCACGTGCAAGCCAAAAACCTCGGGAAAACCACTTGATGTTCAGAATCAGTGTCAGACTGTGTTGGCAGGTAGTATTGAGGCGCTGCTCCTGTCAGAAGTAGATACTTCCGGGCTCTTTGTCTTATAGCAGTGTGGTACGTGCTTATGTGTATTTATATATAATGACAGACAGACAGACAGTCAGACAGACAGACAGACAGACAGATAGATAGATAGATAGATAGATAGATAGATAGATAGATAGATAGATAGATGGAGTTAGTAGTTAATAAATTGCATGGTATATACCTGGCAGTTTGCCGGTAAAACACGTACACTAGCTCAGTGATCGTTGGGTGTGTAATCAATGACAGAGACGGAAGATGGATTGTACGAGAATTTTTATTGATCACTACAATTGTTTCGACCAATCTAGTATCGATCACACGCGGGTGCGATAATACACAGCTGGTTTAATATATCTCTCGGTGTACATGTGTCTCCTTAGGTGATTCAAAGTGTTATCTCGTTGAAATAGAATAAACTCTTATTCGCATAACTTACTACTGCATAATTCCTTCTTCGGCTACGTAGACAAAAAATATTTCCTGGCTTCAAAGGTCTCACGAAAGGCTTGGTGGGAGGCCCAACCTTCCGATCACTTTCACAGGGCCTAGAAACATTGAAAGACGCCTACAATACATGTGCGAATCTGAGAGGCGAATATGTTGAATAAAATCCTAATTACATGATCCTCCTGTATTCTTTTATCCAAAGCCAGGTACCTTTTATAGCCTAGTTTATATATATATATATATATATATATATATATATATATAAGTGTATGTGTGTGTGTGTTTATATGTGTATGTATGTATATTATGTACATATACGCATGTGTGTGTGTGTGTAACATCCACACACACGCCCACACACCCGCACACACGCGCACACACGCGAACACACACGCACACACACATACACACACCAGATATTAAGTATCCCACTCGTGAGGGGTTGATGCTAGATGTGTCGGAACAATTGTCCTAAGTTAAAATGCGCGTATATTCCATATTCCGTCTTTCATTTACCATATGTGTGTGTGTGTGTGTGTGTGTGTGTGTGCGTGTGTGTGTGCGTGTATGTGTGTGTGTTGGTGAGTGTGAGCACGGCCATTTATAGCTTCGCAATTGGGGTTTAAGTAGCATTCAAATTATTTTCATTCGTTTAGCAGTGTTTGAAATATCCATCTTCATTAATAATGGGGTAGTGTGTCTAAAACATACAGTTATTGTTATATTATAACTGTCTGATAACTGGCTGTTAGAGCCATTAGCATAGATATATAATCGTAGTTTCAATTCAATTTTGTATCTTTTTCACCGGAAATATTGTATGCTCTTTCAATGTCAGGTCTAGAAAATGTATTAAACGCTTGTTAATAGTTGAAAACTCGAGGGAGACATCTAACTGATATCTTATTGGTTAAAAGAAGAATGAGACTGACTGATGATTTTTTCACATGTTACACTTTGTTTTTCCTTTGCAGATTATTATTATTATTATTATTATTATTATTATTATTATTATTATTATTATTATTATTATTATTATTATTATTGTTTTTGTTGTTGTTTTTGTTATTATTACTATTATTATTATTATTATTATGATCATCACCATCCTTAACTTCATCATCATCATTATCATATGTGACGGTTTGAAAGATCGCGTTTCTTTACGCTATTAATTTTGATATTTGGAGTACATGTATTATAAAGACTTTTTCGAACAAAAGTTGGTTTTAATTCTTCTATTATGTAGAAATTTATATAAAGCAAGTTGTCATTTTATTTGAATGTGTATATATATATATATATATATATATATATATATATATATATATATATATATATATGATATCATATCATATAATAGATATAATATAATATAATATAACGTAGGCAGCTATAGGCGATGTAAAATTGAAAAGGAAAGATTCAATTGTCACCAATGTATGGATAGATAGATAGACAGACAGACACACAGACAGACGGATGTGGCGCTTTCAGAAACAAGTATCAACGTAACTTTTCTTCTATTGTGAAGCAGACCTGAGCAGTCAAAGTTGTCCTCTGTATGCGTGAAAGTTTAAGACAATAGTAAGAATAGTAACAATAGGAACACGCATATACACACGAACACAAACACGAACTCACACTTAAACACACGTGCACACATACGTGCGCGCACACACATGAACATACACAAAAAGACACTCTCACATAAATTTCATCGTCAATACATGGAGTTGGATTCCCCAAGAGGGCTCTAGTATTAAAATGCTGGATGCGACAAAAAATAATAAATGATCCCATACTAAGCAATGGAAGCTTACAATGATAGCAGCTTAATATCCTTGCCTAAAAAAAATCCTGAACAACGGAAAAAGAGAAGGTGGATCATTTTCTCAATTCCCACAAAGCAAGATTTAAAGGAAGCACTGATGGGCAACTGAATCCTCATTATCTATATTGAGAAAGCAAGGTCCTACGGTATCGTTTGTATCAGGTTCTGGACGAAGATGAAGCCCCTAAGCAAGCAGATTGTGTGTGAAACACTCACCAGCAGCGTACTACATAAGTAACGACCAGATATACAATGAGTGATAATAATCTTTGTCTATCATTGCTTTCAGAAAGCAATATATGTCTTAGAATCACCAGGTCCATCATCAGAGACAAGGAAACTCTGTATGTAATTTCTAGACAGGGAAATTCTGAGTTTATAAGGAATAAAATAGAAGATAGAAGAATGAAGATTAAAACGGTAGCTAGAAGAATACAGACAGGAAAAGGAAGACGAGCTGTGAACGTTATTCTCCTGTCTGTATTCTTTTATCTATTATTTTACTTTTTATCTTTCTACTAATTTATTCCTTATAAACTCTGAAATTCCTTGTCTAGAACATTCATAGATTCTCACATTGTCTTTGATGACGGAATACCAGTGTACGGACATGTAAGTCTATCGCTTGAGATATCTCAGAAACAATTGTAAGACTTCAAATTCACCTTACCCTTATTAGATATTCTAAATGACTTGAGATACTTGTACAGCTCTCAGAATTAATGCTGAGCTTAACGACCACCGCGAGAACCCAGTTTCCACAAAAACTGTTCGCCGGGAGCTACACGAAGCCAGATTTCACGGGAGGGCTGCAATCAGAAAACCACTACTTTCCAAAACAAACGATGCAAAGCGTTTAGAGTGGAGTAAAAACCTATACAATTGGTCCCTAGAGCAGTGGAAGAACATGATTTTCGCGGACGAGTCATCCTTTACCTTATTTCCGACCACCGGCTGAGTATACGTGTGGAGACAGTCAAAAGAAGCATTTGATCCATTCAGCCTACTTCCAACTGTCAAATGTCGAGAGAGGGGTCTATGGTGATTTGAGGGGCTATATCTTAGAAATCTGCTGGCCCAATGGTTTCCCTACATGGCAGAATTAATATATATATATATGGAGAGATAGATAGATAGAGAGAGAGAGAGAGAGAGAGAATGAGAGAGAAAGAGAGAGAAAGAGACAGACAGACAGACAGAGAAACCAAAGTGAATGTACGGCGCTATATATTTTTATATATAAAAATACAAAATAGGACAAGAACGGAAAACATCCATGCAGGTGATACAAAAAAGGGACAACAAAACGTCCAGATAGACGATACAAAGAAAACAAGGACGGAGAAAAATGGAGGATGTTACACAAATACAAATCACAGGACATAATAACTAGTGTAGAAGTAAAGCCTTACGGTAGGGATACAAGATTTTACATGCACAGGAAGGATTATAGATGTTGCACGGATGCGGCCGAACCAAGAAAGAAAGGTCTGGCTTGGCCGAACACCGGTCATGTGGGGAGAGAAGAGAGAAATTTAGAGGCAGAGGGACAGAAGAAATAAGGAGGGGCGAGAAAAATGACAGGGACACCGAATGACCCGTCCTTGTTTTCTTTGGATGTTTTGTCGTCCCTTTTTTTGATCACCTGTCTGTATGTTTTGCGTTTTTGTCCCATTTTGTATTTTTTTGTATATAAAGACATATAGCGGCGCACTTGCACTTTGGTCTCTTATATGTAAGTATATATTTATCTAAATATTGTACGACTCTTGTTGAAGGGAGAAGGTGGGTAGGAGTGAAGGGAGGAAGAAGGTGCTAGATGAAGAGAGAAGTCAGTGGGAGGAAGTAGGTGTGAGAGGGAGAGAAGAGAGTGGAGGAGGTTGAGTTGAAGAGGGGAGGAAGGTTGAGCCCATGTGGAGCAAAGGAGCGAAGAGAGAGCATTCATCCCTGCTCACGGTGGAGATGGGAATCTGGATGCCCCTGTGCAAGGACAATCCGAACACAGACAAGTGTTATAAGGAGTGACCGGTGGAGCGGAAATGGCGCGAGACCGGTGTGTCGTTGCTGAGTCGGATGTCTCGGAGGTGTTCCACGAACCGGTTAGCCAAGCGACGTCCCGTTTGCCCGATGTATACAGAAGGACAGAGAAAGCAGGAGTTGCAGTAGATGATGCTAGAAGTGCACGTGAAGGAGTCAGTGATATGATAGGATCGATGATGGGTGCCTGAGAGGACTATGGTGTTGGAGAGGAGATAAGGGCAAGTGCGGCAGCGTGGGCGGGAGTAGGGGAACAAGTGCATTGTGGGATATTGTATTGTTGTAAGAGGAGAGTTCCCACTGCTATATTTTCTCAAGTCTGGTGTAATATTCTCGGGTGACTCTTTGTTTATTCACAGTGCCTTCATATGGTACATTTGCCTAGGTACTTCTAACATTCTGTGTGCGGAATGTTGGAGACAGAGAGACCTTTGATGCATAGGTTTTGGGTTTGGGGTACTGACTTTTCTTTTTCTGTAACCAATTATGAAGACTTCTTTTGGCCGAATTCCATGTCTATATCAGCTGAAAATGTTGCTATTACTTTCAGTTCTTTTTTTTTTTTGGCATTGTTATGTATGTATATATGCATATATGCATTTATGTATATCTATATATATGTACCAAGCAAAATAGCTAGTTAAGAAAATTTCTATAAGAGATTTATACTGAGAAGTAATGTTTAACGTCACCTAAACACTGGTGTTCCCCAGTAACCGCCGATACTACTATTTCAACCCCAGTAGAATGCCTTCTCCAACTGTTTGTTCACTATACTCTGCAATCGATATATATTGAATTCCCTACTATTTTAGCCCTCTGACCACTAGACCATATGGTTTCGACCTCTATATGGTCATACCCGGTGAGGGATACTACATTGGCCACAGTGTCCTTTTTTAACGTGGCATGGAGCGGTTAGTGGGAATAGTTCTACCACGTATAAGATCCTTCGTTGAAGGGTTCTACGAATTTTTGTCGGTGTTGTTGATAGTATTTTAGTATATTGTTAAGACAACTTCACTAGTGAAAACACCTCTACAACCAAAAACCATCACCACTGCCAATATCAGCATCATTCTACCTCATATTTCATAAATTCTAATACAACTATTACATAGTTATTTATTATTCGTGGCATGATTAGTCACGTATTTAGTGTAGTTATATCAGAGTCTGTAAATTCAGGTTCTGTCAGAAAGCATTAAAAGCGGTAGTGTAATGTGAACATCTCCCCCTTACACGTACCTCCTAACCAAGATTCATGGCTCCTCACGTACAAACTTGTCATTCTGTTGTATCACTTAGTAATAGCACTTCTATTGCTAATATGAAAGTCGAGTTCATTCTAGAACTGTAGTGTATTCCTTAACGTGCATATGTGTCGATAGTTTATTCGATAGTTTATGAGTGAAAACATTTTTTTCTCTTTTGTTTTTGTCCTTGGCTTTATCAAACGATTCAGTGCGAATGTCTAAAGTAATAATTAGGAATCTGTCAAACCGTTCTTATATATTATTGTTTCATAACACAGCTGGCAGCTTGCATTAATGTTTATGTGCGATGACGATAATAAAATAAACCGACATAATTTGTTTCACATTATCTGAGAGAAAAAGCAACACCTGCTACTTTAGTATGTTCTCTGGCATTATTTCTGACTCAAACTGCTACAAAGAACTGTGAATAATCTCCCGCTAAGTCACACTCTAATGACTTAAAAGAAATAATGATATAGTGGTCAATGATTCGAAAAGCGATGGGATGTTCACAACACAAACTACATTAATCATATGTCTGTTCAATCTCCTTCATCATCATCATCTACTTCTGCTTCATCACTATCATCTTCAGCCTCGTGAGAGGGAGCTCCAGTGTGTATTCTCAACCTGCAAGTAACATCAGCTGAATTCTCCTGAATTCAATTACTCTAAATTTGGAAATTCCGCATTACACAATGTAGTTCTACATATCTCCAAACAAATGTCAGGCTGGTTACAGCTACAATAACATTTTGATTATATGACTGCTCGTTTAGGATTTACCCCTGTTAAAACATCAACATCACAACAACCATTGATTCTGAACATATCATTTCTCTTTTCCCTGGTATTCTATAATCATGTGGATGCAAATCAGCAGTTCTACACTATAGGAAGTCGACTATATATTTGATTTTCTTTTCTACTCAAGGCACAAAGCCAGAAATATTTAGTGAGGGGGTGCCTGTCGATTAGATCGACCCCGGAACAAAGCTGGTACTTAATTTATCGACACCGAAAGGACGAAAGGTAAAGTCGACCTCCGCAAAATTTGAACTTAGAACGTAAAGACATACGAAATACTGCTAGGCAATTTACCCGGCGTACAAACGATTCTGCCGAATCATCGCCTTCAACGCCTCGCAAATATTAGTACAACAGATATACAGTGGTGACGCATGTTATATGAAATATGCATATATATATATATATATATATATATATATATATGTGTGTGTGTGTGTGTGTGTGTGTGTGTGTGTGTGTGTGTGTGTGTGTGTGTGTATATATATATATACACACTGGAGCTCCCTCTCACGAGGCTGAAGATGATAGTAATGAAGGAGAAGTAGATGATGATGATGAAGGAGATTGAACAGACATATGATTAATGTAGTTTGTGTTGTGAACATCCCATCGCTTTTCGAATCATTGACCACTATATATATATATATATACACACACACACACACACACACACATATATATATATATATATATATATATATACATATATATATATATATATATATATATATATATATATGCGTGAGTATATAGGTGTATATGTATATATATATGTATATATATGTATATGTATATATATATATATATATATATATATATATATATATATATATATATATATATATATATATATATATATATATATATATAAAGAGAGAGACAGGCAGATAGACAGACAGACAGGCAGAGAGTGAGAGAGAGAGCTATAGATAGATAGATAGATAGATAGATAGATAGATAGATAGATAGATAGATAGATAGATAGATAGATAGAGAGGCAGGTAGGCAGACGTGTATATATTGGTAACATCCGCTATCGAAACTGAGACATCTAACCATTAACATTTATACTCCACTGATGATTTAGCATTTCATAGTGTTTGGTTTAGCCTTACATAATCAAACTGCTAATCGTTGGCTCCACTGAGGGTAGCTTTTCATTATTCTGTTCAAAACGACCCCCCCCCCCCGCCACACACACACACACACAAACACATTTTCTGGCATCGATTCTTCTTGTATCTTCCTCTAAATATCTCCCCCAGTACACTTAACACACAGACGTTCATATAAAGCATACAAATACAATCAATTATTAACGGCACAAAACACATCTAATATTCGTATTAGAGTATGAAAGACACGCTTGTACGTCCAGCTGCGCATACGTATACCGAGAACTCTACTAATGACTGCCACATAAATACACACACGTAGTCACATCCAAGCAAGAAAAAAATAACCGTACATATTCATATGAAATACACGGACACTCACTCACATTACACTCTCACAAGTTCTACAGTCTCACCAAGACACATGCACACTCATATACACACAGACATACAGACTAACCTGTGTATATAATAGGGATACAAAAAGACACTCAAACACAGGCACACACAATACAGAATCACATACGAAACGTTCCTCCTCTATACACCTTACACACAAACATAAAAACACATAACAACACGCACAATGACACGTCTATACTTCTGTGCGCTCACCTGACAATTAGTCGCCAAGTAAAGAAATCATTTCTTCTCTCTCAACGACCTGTTATGCCAAGCAACAGAAGATGGCTTCTCTCTCTCTCTCTCTCTCTCTCTCTCTCTCTCTCTCTATCTCTCTCTCTCTATCTCTCCCTCTCTTTCTCTCTCTCTCTCCCTCTCTATCTCTCCCTATCTATATATCTATCTATCTAACTGTTTCTCTCTCTCTTTCTCTCTGTATGTCTCTCTTTCTCTCTGTATGTCTCTCTTTCTCTCTGCGTTTGCTCCATAAACAAAGACATCTAACTGTGGATCTAACTATGTGCAAAACTTTGAACTGTGCGTACGTACAGATACAATTGTCCAACATTCTGCTATGATGTGTCTTGGTATTAAACCTGAAGGAGATGGAAGATATTTTAGTCAAGAAAACAGTACGAAACGAATTCTTTTCACACTTCCATAAAATCTAGATAACATGAAAAAAGAAATATTGAGATGAAGAGATGAAGAAAGATCATCAAGATTTTTATATTAGCGATGCAGTTCAAAATATCGTATCTTATTCAAGTATAACTGACAAGGATTTTCATCAATATAGATTGCCAGTGACAGTGTGAACTAGGTTTGCAACACTCAGTCGCAATAGCCTTGATACTCAACAACTGGAACAGTATACCTAACACAATATCTCACTTTTAATTCCAGATAAAAAGTACAATTGATGACATCCGACGCGTTGAAAAATTCTTTTTTGTTGATATTCTTTTTGATATTAAAAATAGATAAGGTACTCGTCCAGTACTGGAAATGCTGAGCATTTCTTTATCTCGTTTCCATAGGAGAATAAAATCAGCCGACACCATAGAAGTCTTACTGTTATACGGGTAAATCTTATTTGATCAGTCTAAATTAGTAATCTGATTACTATTCATTCACTCATTCTTCCTTCTACATTATTGAATAACCAATCCCATCGAGTCGGTATTCGAAGTACGGATTGTACTATTCTTCTTCTCCATCGCCGAATACAAAACATAGCTCGTGAGATCTTGATTTGAGTAATTGTATTGAGTTAGCATCTCACCCTTGTATACCAATCCGTCACAAGGTTACCCATTTATATCTGAATGGACTGTAGCGAATTGTAATTAAGTGTTTATAAGATGACTATTTCGGTCTTCTGCTTTGTAAAGATTTTTCCTCCTGAAGTCAATATACATGAGTTGCAAACATCCGTGTTTACGTTTTTGTAACTTCTTACTTACTGTATGTACATAGCTCGCTGATCGTAATGACTTACTAGTTATCCTGACAGAGAGAGAGATGATGCAGAAGATGCTAGTTTGATAGAGCACGCTCAGAAGTATTAACATGTCTAATTTGTCAAGCGTTAGTATTACTGTGTGAAGACACGTGGCTTAGTGGTAAGGGCAATTGGCTCACGGTTGTAAGGTCAAGAGTTCGATTCACAGCAGTGCATTGTGTTCTTGAGCAAGACACTTTATTTCACGTTGCTCCAGTTCACTCAGCTGGAAAAAATGAGCAGTACCTGATCACATTCTCTGTCCTGCTGAATATCCCTGAGAACTACGTTAATGGTACGCCTGTCTGTGGAGTGCTCAGCCTCTAGCACGTTAATTTAACGAGCAGGCTGTTCTATTGGTCGGATCAAATGGAACCCTTTCTGTCGTGCCTAATGGACCGCCAGTATTGCTGTATGTATTCTGATGTCCATTATCCAAGCTTTTCTCCTCCACCCCTTCAACTTACATGTAAATAAGCACCACACATATGATATAATATACTGCCAATGACGCACATTGTAGAAATTTGATACGATCACTAGTTAAGAGATTGTATCAAGATGTACTGAATGTAGGTTCTGTTCTCAGAATTAGCGGCCTCAGTGTCTAAAGACTATGGAATGCAGTCAAGGCAAGCAACGAAAAAAAATTCTAACATTTTTTCTCAATCGTCATTATTCATATTTGTGCAAAATGGACGCCTTGAATATGGAAAGAGATTTTTCTGCAAGATATGCAGAATTTTGGATTAAGACGAATCCACAAACAACAGATAGCCAGTTATTATTACTAAATATTTATACTCTGCATCTGATATTAAACTGTCATCTATATTCTGGTGTCAACCATTATTATTGATATTTGCTACATACGGTATTTGAACTCTACTGCTACTTGTTAAAATTTTCTTTAAATATTATGAACTAATGAGCACTTAAACATTCTTTCTAAATGCAATTGCATTAAATAATATTTCTCTTTTTATATTCATCTGTTATGTTTATTCATTTTAAATGTCTGCCTTTTCTTGACTGAATATCTTGCCATTGATTCGCTAATTAGGTTTAGATATTTCTAGACTGCACCTTGTCAATTTGTTTTTCTCTATATATATTTTTTTAATTTCGACATCCATTCTCTTCAGGCTAAATAAATAGCATCATTTATGTATATCAAATATATATTTGTAGTGTCACGGAATCACATTTTCCACTTTAAACATAGAAATTTGTTTCTTGAATCGGAAATAATTCAATGATTCTCTGAAGACTCTTCAATTCCTTTACTAATTTGGAAAAAGAAAACAAGTTAAAATGTATGCTTTATAAGAAACGTTATCTACTAAAGGGCAAAAATAACTTTGGTGAAGGCGCTCAAAAATATTTTCGGAAGATTAAAGTAATGAAGATGAAGAATCTGGTTGCATACAGACAAATATTCTACGTTGGATAATAACTGGATAACATAATCTTATTGTGATACGATACAGGATTAATTATTAGTTTACTAACATACTCATTG
Organism: Octopus bimaculoides; assembly: GCF_046866305.1. Lineage (NCBI taxonomy): Eukaryota > Metazoa > Mollusca > Cephalopoda > Octopoda > Octopodidae > Octopus > Octopus bimaculoides. The sequence goes on along the minus strand of NC_142935.1, from coordinate 41,399,157 downwards.
GCCAGGGCATACTATTCCCTTGAACAGTATTAACTAATGACTGTAAATAAGGGTGGTAAGAGATGTGCAACAAAATATGCTGTAGGTTCAGCATGAAAATGCTTAAAATCTTTCCACAGGGCAATGGCTGGATCAAACTACAACACCTAGGAGATTTGATTAGAGGAGTTGCTAAATGAATTTGTTAGAGAGATAATTATAATCCAGTAACATTAGAACAAATTCAAGAGCAACAAAGAGTGGTATAAAAGATCAAGAGTTTGTGAGAACGATATTCTCTATAAATGTTAATGCAAGTAACATTACAGAGATGTTAAGATTGCAAGATTTAATTGCATATTGACCTGGCTTCTTATATAGGGAAAATGTAGAAAAACGAAAAATTACATTTCTGTTGGCATTTTCCAAAATGATTGGGAATCGTGTCAGTTTACTCGGTGCATTATAATGAGAAATGTTGGCTTTGTTCTTGTGTGTCATGTTAATGATGAAGTCATCCCCGAGGACATGCACTTGTAAATATTCTGTTTTAAAAAGATTCTGTTAAAATCCAACATGTATGATATGAAAGATGGCTAAACGACTGAAATTTGAAGTTCCATTTGCTTTTGTTCTATGTCATCTACATTCAATTGAATAAGTATCAGAATATATGTACATGTGAGTATTTTCTCTAGTTGGATGTTTTGAACAACGAATATTCCTCTGGATTACAATTTTTTCGGTGCAACAAATTTAGCAAAGTGTACCAGGGGTTCAAAACCATTTTTTACCTATGGACACCTTCCATTTCTATTGTACTTAAGTAGAGCCCAATAGTCATTCATTGTTTAAAAATTCCTATAGCATTTTTTTTTTTAATTTCATTAGGATTTGTATAAAATTTGCTAAATATTTTGTGTATTGCCAATGTATAACCAATTTATTACAAATAAACTTTACTGATATGAGGCACATTTTTTCATACCCTGAAAAATTACTGTGGACCTCCAATGTACAATATTGCATCCATGGACCCCCAAAATCTTATATGGACCCCGGCAGAGATCCCCTGGTTTATGTCCTCAGATTACTCATTACACAGAAGGACAATTTTGAAAGTAACTTCAGTTGAATTTGCCTTTTCACTTCATTTAGACTTAAATCGGCATGATGTCTTCAAAGCTACAATCAGTTTTATTTTTTCCATCACAATTTTTCTTTTTTTGTTCTAATTCGTACTCTCTTAATAAGTACAATTGTATTGCTTGTCTGTAAGTAATAGGGCTAGACAGCTGCTTTAATCAGTTTATTACTAAGACGGGAGGAACATTTTCGAAAATATTTTCACTAGCCTTGCTTTTAGCAATTAGTCCTGCCTACTTTGGTGGTGTTGGATTCAGTAACACCCACAGAAATTTTCTATCGTTTGCGTTCATGTCAAGATTTTTGTTAAATAAGACTTCATTGTGTACCAAAATATCTCTATTTTGCCATGAAATGCAGCACTGGGTTAAGAAACTAAGACAAACCAAATAGTATATTTTAGTGTTTAACAAATTTATTACACACAACGTTTTATGACACATCTTAGGGGAAGAAGTTTGAGAAACTAAAGTTTCTGCTTCTGAAGGAGTGGACTTCTTTTGATTCTTTGTGTGAATAACTTGCATCATGACAGTCTCTTTGTAGAGACCAGTAATAGTCAACAATTATGCTTGTGATCTACCAGCCTTAATACCATGTCTCCATGATTTCGATGTCCAGGTGGAATCTTTTCTCCTTGCTCGTCATTTATTGCACCAAGATTTTCAGAGAAGTAGTCTAGAGGACTGTGCAAGAAATGTACTTTCACAGTCGCGTCGCATCACCGTATGCGAAAACTTGTTAACAGTCTCTGCACATTCTTCCTAATTCGATGTCTTTCTGTTTTCCAAGTAATCAGACTACTGTAATAAAAGCATTTCATGGTTTATTTTCAATACCAGACATGGTCTCCAAAACCTGCTCGTTCTTCAATAACCACCTAATCAGTAGCCCATCAAACAAATCAAAAATAATTTTTTCACAATAAAAGCTGGGAGGTTTCTGCTAAAGTACTTGAAACAGTACCTGTTTCGGTGTTTCAGCACATATTTCAGACAATATATGGGGTTCTCAGGTTTTGTCTCTATTGTCCAGTTTCATGCCAAAGTAATTATAGTTGGTTTTCTTCATTAAATCTGTGATTTTCTTTCGCTGCCTGGGTAAAATGTAATATCCACAAACATAACAGACGACATCTGGGCTGTTTTTCTATTTTCTTCTCTTACAACAGGCTATATTTCAGAAATATAAGATATATATTGGAGCCAGTTGTCACCTGAGAATAGTATTTTCAAAAATTCAGAACAGTTATAGAGGAAGTAAATTTAGATTCGCGATAGCAAAGTTTCATAAAGAGCACACATACCACGAAATTTTTTCTGTGATTCTTTGATCATGCTTCATTAAAAGTGACCTTGACTCATGTGACCTCATAAACCATTAAAGGTGCATTCAAAACACCAACTTTCATACGAAATATTTAAAGGTTCAACAAATCGTATCTCGTCTGGTTTACTCTGATAGTCACTCTAAATCAACCACAGTGTGAGCATAAATACACACAATTGCCACAAATATAAGACTTGAATAATATCAAAGGTTTGGGAAATGGATTTATTAATATCTACTTGTACAAAAGCACATTATTTTCATCATAATGACATTTAAAATTGATTTGACTGAAAATAGTGATGGTCGCTCAAGTTTGATACATTTTATTTACTAAAGCTACTTAAATTATGACATTTGTTTTCACTTTTGTAGTTATATTTGAATTAAATGCTATTTAAAAATTGTTATGGCAAGCCCCATATATGGATTTGAATTTCATGAAGCTAAATTTATCCTTATAATTGCTGACAATATTAAAATGTTGAAAAAGGGGCATTTCAGTTAGTGAAAAACCTTCATGTGAGAGAACAAAATGGATATCATTTGTGAAATCAGCACCCTGCAATTACTACGTAATATGCATCCAACACTCAATTACAAAAACCTTGTTCTCCAGTGTTATAATGCTATAAAAACGACCACAGTAAGTATTCGGCACGCATAGATTAAAGCAGTTCCAAAGTGCTCAATATGCTGGAGTGTTGATATCAAACACAATAGCAGCGGATACTTTGATATTAAGATTTTTAAAGTTAGATAAACTTTAAGCTGCTGTTAGTACTCTCTTGAGTTCCAGAAATACGACTCACAATATTGTGTTCAAGAACCTCTGCACAGAGTATTTGTACGAGGTGGTATCAAAACGTTTCGGGATTAGTTATGTTTAATAAAAAATAACTAATATACCTAAGCTTTAACATCATCTCCTTCGAAATGATAACCTTGCGTAGCAACACACTGGTCCCAGCATTCCTGCCACATTCCGGCCTGGAAGTCGATTTCGTAAGCGAGTCGAGGACCTTCTCCGATTCATTCTGGATCTCGACAACGGCATTAAAATAGCGAGCTTTGTTCTTCATTTTCATTTTCGAGATGAGATACAAGTCCGTAGATGCTAAATGTCGAAAAGGGTAGATGCAGAAGCAATACCACGTTGTTTTTGGCGAGAAACTCTTGATTGAGGAGAGCTCAGTGACAGGGTACATTGTCATCTTTAAGAATTCAATTTTTTGCGCTCCACAGATCCGGTCGCTTTCTTTGAATGTTCTCCATCAAACGCTTCAAAGAGCTGGAATAGAACTCTCCATTGACGGCCTGGTTCTGGGTGACGAATTCTCGATTCACAATACCGTATATTTAAAAAGGATGTCCAAAATCCTGATTTTCGTATGATACAATGTTATATTATAATGAATGGTTATGGTAATATCCTTGTTATTACATGTACAAGACCCAACATTTTACGGACAGGGCTAGTCGTGATTATTGACCAGTGCGCAACCGGTACTTTATTTTATTAGTCCTGGAAGGATGAAAGGCAAAGTTAACTTCGGCGGAATTTGAACTCAGAACGTAAGGACCAACGAAATGCCGCTAAGTATTTGCCCGGCGTACTGACGGCTCTGCCAACTCACGCTCATACAGATTATGGTAATGTTGGCTTTAAAGTTTTTGCACAGGGCCAGAAATTTAAGAAGGGGTTAGTGGATTACATCAACCCCAGTGTTCATTTGGTACTTATTTTATCCATTTCGAAAGTATGAAAGGCAAAGTCGCCCTTGCGAAATTTGAACTCAGAACATAAAGACAGACGAAATGCCGCTGAGCATTTCACCCGGTATGCTCGCTGCCTCTCAGATGGGGTAATATCAATAATTTGTGTCTGAGGAAGGTCATTCTCTTTTAGTGCCGGTTCGACTTCCACTTATTTTACATTCTTTTTTTTTTTCTTCAAATACAAAAATCGAATATCAATAATTTGTTTCAGTGACAAGACGAGAAAACTGAGGTGAAATAAGTTACCGAAACAATATAAATAAAAGAAAAGTTGCCCGCTATTCAATATAATTTTCCAAAACTTTACTATTCTATGAATGACTTTTCGACTCTATTCTGAAAGCTAAGAAGACGCGTATATAATAATAGTGAAAATAAATATTAAAGAAATAAATTTCAAAATCTAGAAACAATTTTAGTCATATATTCGTAGGAATACGCGTAAAACGATTGTCAACAATCAGGGAAGATGACGAGATCATAGAAGGTACGAATTATATATGCAATTAAACTATAATTTATACGTATACAAACATGATATTCGGAATACATTAACAGAAAATTGTGTGTAAATATCTAATTACATTGCACTAAATATTCAATTTTAATTAAATAGTGGATAATCTGGAATGCATCATTTCTGTATAACGTTGTACTTTATTTACACGTGCATTCTATCGTGAGATGCAATTTACACTTACGCACACGTTATGTATGTATGATTATATGTTTATATACGTATGGTATCTCTTTCAAATATTTTCCAGCAAATCGTGTAAATACAGAAAGAAATACCGATATATGCATACACACTAAACATACATTTGATGTGTGTCAAGCATATGCATTCATATAAATATACCTAAATACTTCTGTAAAATTTATGATGTCCATTTTACTTACATATATGCAATTGAAATGTCCGCAATTTTACATTAAAACGTTGCCAAAATAAACTAGAAGTACGTGCTGCACCATTTACGATAATGTATTTGAAGTGGTGTAAAATTTGATCAAAGATATAAATGATTTATGCTATGTACTCGACAAACTGGATCGGCGAAGTTTCGTCAACACACTATTCGTTTTTTGTTAATTTTTCTTCTTTTTTTTTATTCATGCAGATATTGCTACGGAACGGAAGCAATAAACACTGTTTTGGAGAAGATTTCTTCGCTGTTCCTTTCCTAAATTATTTATATGCAAGATTGCTTTCACTTCTTGTATTTTTCAAGTCTGAAAATGTCTTAATTCGTAGCAGAGAAGCTTTGGATTGAGTTGGCTGCACCACTTTTAGTGTTGATTTATTCTTTAGTGCAATGCATCGGAACAAATTACTTCTAGAATCCTTAGAATTTTCAAATTCAGGAATAGGACTATTCAAACTCTTATCTTCCTTCCTGTATTTACACGATTTGCTGGAAAATATTTGAAAGAGATACCATACGTATATAAACATATAATCATACATACATAACGTGTGCGTAAGTGTAAATTGCATCTCACGATAGAATGCACATGTAAATAAAGTACAACGTTATACAGAAATGATGCATTCCAGATTATCCACTATTTAATTAAAATTGAATACTTAGTGCAATCTTCAGCATATCAACCATGGAGATAACGATTTCAGCTTTTAATTAGATAAACTTAATTATATTCTCTCCTTTCAGTTTGCTAAAACGTAATATATGACTAAGAATGTTTCCGATAAACCTATAAAATTTAGAAACCTTGAGAGCGTATAATATCCATCTATATAAAAATGTTGTCGTATAATTCTGTACTCATAATTTTTATTATCTTTATAATTTCGGCAGTAAATCCACGCGGTTGAAATGCGATATGAGAAAGTCTGTATATTCGATAGTAAAATGTGAGTGGAAGATAGTCCCATTGTATGGAGATCATTCATCAAGTATTTCGAATTCTCTTCAGTTGATTTAGATAAATTGAAGAAAGTTAAATCAACAAATAAATAAATTGAATTTAGTTATATCTTTAGGTGTGGAGGTACGTGGCTTAGTGGTTAGGGGTGTCAACATCATGATCGTAAGGTTGTGGTTTCGATTCCTGGCCCAGGCGACGCGTTGTGTTCTTGAGCAAAACACTTCATTTCACGCTGCTCCAGTTCACTCAGCTGGCAAAAATGAGTAACGCTTCGATGGACTGGCGTCATTGAAACCTGTAAAATGGGCTTACGAGCTTGGCTAGGCTTTAAAAGGGCGCATTTATTTTATTGTATCTTTAGGTAAAACATTATAGTTGAAATATGTTCGGTTGTATTATTGTTCTGATTAAACAAAATCGTTAGCTTGTTTCTTCAGCGATATTCGATTTATAGAGATATTTATATCTGTGTAAATAGTAAAAGCCTTTTGACATAAAATGACTTTGATGGAGCAGGCTTATCAAGCATCAAGCTACATCCTTCACTTATATTTTTCAGAAAACTATACCTAACACCAGATTGCTTATCAAAATTGTTTTTCTTTTATCAGTGAAGAATGGGGAGATGGGAATAATTTTTCTCACGGTTTTGAGGAAAGAATTTAGTGAAGTTAATGTCATTTCAGAAACCTAGACAGACATTTTGCCATTTGATTGATTCCGTAGCCACTGCTGCAGGCGATGGTGTCCCGCCGTAACGGATTAAAACTATCCTAAAAGAAGATGTAAAAACAATTGGGCATGCATTAACTTACTTTGTACCTAACATTCTGAAAATGAAGTAGAGCTTGAATGAGCTGAGCTGTTTGTAAAAGTTGTGTGAGATCAATGACAGATATTGTTATTAAGAATACTGTACCTTATTCTAAACCGTTGACTAACTCCGAATCATAACTACATTCAACTACATAATTACGTAGCCACTATATAATTAAATGACCTGCTGAAAAACGTATTTAAGTTTCCCTCACAAAGCATGCTGCCGTATAGTATATAGCAATTTACATAGCGCAGCCCTTAATACAGCTAAATATATTCATGACTGGAGTCCTTTTATCATACGCCTGCTTGATCAGGTTTGATCAAGAGTTAAACAAGACAGTAAATTACTCGAAACTATTACCATGGGTGAATGTGCGTGACCGTCCGACTGACTAAATATAACATTCGAACTGCGTTTGAGCCTTAAAATAGTAACCATCGTAAGAATACATTAGATAATGTAGAAATATGGAATTCATGGAATATGAAGAGATGGAACATAATTAACTATAGCTCTGTTCTATCAGAGAGGATTCTTTGAGTTTGTCATATAATCCCAAGCCATCCCATAATTAGAAAACTACTTCATGAAAACTGTTTAATAAAATCAGTAATTGTTTAAGAGTAATTATTAGCAGGTTTGTATTTACCATTATTCTTTGTTTGATTCATTCTAGGAGTTTCTAAATTTCTTTCTCTTGTTCATTACATGTCTCATCAGCTTCTTCAAATCTATTTATCATTAATTTCTGAAAGGATTTAGAAGCAGCGTAGCCGATTCTGACGTTGTTGCGTGCCAGTCTACTCTTTAAAAAAATAATTACTATTTCTCTTATAATAAACTAATTCTAAAAATAATACTAACATTTAGCATTATAAGTTGCATCAACGTCTTTTTCAATTAGTTCTTCACTTTCATTAAGCAGACAGCATATAATGGATTCCTACATATTGCCTATAGAAATATTTACAATTGAATTTTAAAATAGTTATTAAAGGTATAAAAATAATTTTTGAACTAGAAACATTTTAATCTAAAGACACAAAGATAAGAGCAAGTAGTGATACTGCTAACAATGACTATTCGTGATGTTTTTCGATGAATTATTATTCAAATATCCTAAAATGAAGTTTACACTTTGTAGAAAACTCCAGATAGCAAAGGTTGCACAATGCAAATTTGCAAACAAATTAGCATCCACCTTGAACAAAGTATGAACTTCTTTCTTGATAGAAATGACGCTTCCGTCAGCGTATCATTTCTTCATTCCAGGATAGTTTTCAATATATATGTCAATAGCATCGTTCAATACTATAATATGCATGTTCATTGGCCCTATGATCGTACTAGGTCCCATCATATTGAAGTTGTTGAAATCATTATCTGCTCTACTCAGCAAACAGTATTCTTGTCAACTATGTTTTAGAATTGCAGTTATAACACCAAATTTACGCAGTTCCTTACGTTTCCTTTCATACTCATCTCTCTCTCTCTCTCTCTCTCTGTATATATATATATATATATATATATATATATATATATATATATATATATATATATATATATGTATGTATGCATGTATGTATGTATGTATATATATGTATGTATATATATATATATGTATATATATGTGTATATATATATATATATATATATATATATATATATATATATATATATATGTATGTATATATATATGTATATATATATATATATATATATATATATATATATATATATATATATATATATATATATATATATATATATATATATATATATACACCTACATATACATATACAGAGAGAGAAAAAAACTGATATAAACTATACCTCTATACTCACGCATGTTTGGATCACACTCTAGAGTTCCTCGTATACAAGTGCTATTTAGTGCAAGTATAACAGGCGTAATTGTTTTATTTATGTCGTGATATAAAACTATTGCTAACATCCACAATTAACTTGTCTTTACCTCTTATACATTTCTCGCTTAAATTTTATCTGAAATATTCATCAGAGAAGCATATTTACTTGCGAGGCTTTTATACAGTACAAAATAAAAGTGCACTAATTCATTGTCTCATTGTTTACACTTTGAAAGAACATGCAGCTCTGTTCCAAATGGGATTAACAAAATATAATTGAAAGTACTGCAAATAATTCAAAACATTTACTCATCCTTAGAAAACGCTACGATGTAAATTTGAATACGTTAGTCTAGCATTAATTGGCTTTCATTGACTGAATATCTTGAATAAAATTAGTAAATACGTGATAACGTCCAAAATAATAGTAGGTCTTAAGTTCAGCTCTCTTTATTTGCCTTACATCATCTCATGCCTGTATCGTCCATTGTCCTTTTCATCAGTTAATGTCTTTAATTGTAATCAGAGACAACCTGCAGTTTTGCATGATTAGTATAAATAAATGTCAAAGTATGTGCTGAAAACGCAACTTTTAGTAAACGGAATAATTTTGCCAATATTTTACTCCATATTTTGAATTATTATATTTATGATTTTCGTTTTGCACAAGGACTTGCTGAAAACCATAATAGAAAAATGCAAGAAAATCATCGCCCTTATGATAGAGATTTTAACTAAAGAGAAGATGACAAGAATTATGGATGATGTTCGTGTGAGGTAGGAAGCTAACAAGGGGAACGGAACGCTGGAGCGATTTGATGCCACAGAGAAAAGATATAGGTATTCTGGTTAATAAATGAAGGTTGTAAAAGAAAACAGAAATCCTGGTGATTAAAAGGCTGTATTATTACTATTTGATAATTATTAAAGTACGGCTTGAAATGTTAATCCAAACATTATTAGCGTGCGTTGAAATACTTCTTCACCTTCTATTTGTTATGTCATACACGTTATGACATATAAAAATGTATTTCTGAATATTTCTATTTGCATTATTACAATGCCTAATCAGGAAATTTCCACATCATAACATTTATTAATTGTCATGCGGTCTTTCAAGTACTGTTGAATATTATATGCTGTAAAGGTCAGATAAGTCTAAAACATGACTAAAGATATCACTGTAGCTAACACATATCAGATTCACTTCATTATGCATCTCTTAGTCCATTGAAATCTCGAGAATTCACCACTTGCCCCGCGAAAGTGGTTTTTTGTTTATAATTATAATTCCAATTTAATAAACCTATTCAGTGGGCAAGTGTTAATATATATTTTACATACACACGGTTTAAATCTTAGCTATCCATTTCTTTTTCTTGCTTTGTATTTCTACGGCTGTATTGTACAGGACAACTTTCATTTTAAAGTATTACTGTTACTTAAAGGTTATTAATCTGGTATTTTTAACAATTGAAATGTTCGCGCATTTTCTCTGCCGATGGTTCGTTCATTCATATATGCTTAGAGTTGCTATTCTTGTCACCTTTCAGCTGTGTACGATTCGGCTGTTATATACAGTAGGTCGCGTGACGACCACATTTATGATTGATAAGTGAATCAAAAAGTAAATTGAACGAAATGACAATTCGTTCTCTAGCACAAACATATTTTAGTTTACTGTTGCTTCTTCAAAGAAAATTAACAGAAATATGTTTTGTGATAGATAGTGCTTCTTCGAATTTATTTTATACAGAAGCTTCTATTTTAACTTAAATGAAAACAACTTTTAAACTTTCTGTGTGTGTGTGTGTGTGTGTGTGTGTGTGTGTGTGTGTGTGTGTGTGTGTGTGTGTGTGTGTGTGTGTGTGTGTGTGCGTGTGTGTGTGTGTGTGTGTGTGTGTGTGTGTGTGTGTGTGTGTGTGTGTTTTCGGAATGAGTGCTGGTGAGTGAGAGAGTGAGAGATATATATAATGCATTGCCCTGATAGCATGGCCTCTCACATTATACGGCACTGAAATTAAAGAAACAAGAAAGCATAAAAGATTGGCTGATTTCTTTTTGTTGAAATGTTCACTGTTATTATGTTTTGTTTTTGTTATTTTGGGTCTGTTTTATAAAAGACGTTCTGTCGTATCAATCCCAGTCTCGCGTTTTTGATTACCATGCATGATTGAATTCCACTGCTATTCTTCTATTTTTGGTCTTAGTGAATTATTACATGCCAATAAATTTGAAGCGGTAGAGAATTTGTACTGCAGATGTTATCTAGTGTAAATGAACAACATGGAGGATTAGAAGATAATACGGTGCCATTTTATATATTTCAAAAAGCACAGCATAAGATAAGGGTATGTTAAGTACATACACAAATTATATATACTACAATGTGGTGTTACATAATTCCTTTTTCTGTTATTTCACTCTGCAAGGTCTCCATAATTTACATTTTAAAATTTGAAAAAAAAAAAAAAAAAGGAAAAACAGATAACTCAGTAGGTTTTGTCCAACAAATAGAATATTCCTAATAAAATTTTTGGGAACACTTCTGCTAAAAATTTGTTCGTCTATGTTTTCCAGTAAACTCTGCTGAGTTATCCTTATTTCTTTTCTGAAGTTTTCAGGACTAATACTGAATTCACAATTTGTTCTTTAAAGGTAAAAAAAAAACATACCACGTCTAAATTGTCGACAAACCAAGAAATGTCTAGAGATTTATTTCTAAAATAATTAAAACGTAAATTTTCTTTCCCTGAATATTGTTAGAAGAATGATAAACTTACTTTGGAATACCAATTTTATATTAACTTTTTCTATGCTTTCAAATGTGATTTGATATTCTACTGTGTCCAAATAAATATTCGCGATGGAGTCCATTGCATTTATACATTCATTACATGTGTCCATTCAGTAATGATTCTACTTCTACCTCACAAGAAAATGAATTGACAATAGAAAAGCTGAATCAACAGTCGAAAGCCCAAAGTTCACGCATGAGACGAATGATTGCATATAATTCGTAGACATATTTCGAGAACGCTTAGTTAAAATTACTGCCTCAAAGACCCACAAGGGTGACTTACATTTATATCTATAACATTTATAACTGCTTAATTTATATAATGGTAGAAAGTATAATTATATTTCGAATCATCAACCTATATATATATATATATATATATATATATATATATATATATATATATATATATATATATATATATATATATATATATAGTTAAAATTTACAGCAAAACAAAAGACGAAGACAGGTGTATAAACAACAAACTGGTGTATTACTTTAACGCTCGGGAAGGTGAGAAAATCTTTTTTACGCATCGAGCCTACGCTAAGGAACACGGGGAAATAAACAGAGAGAATAAAAATCTTTTGGAGACGCCGGTTAATCATGTATATATATATATGTGTGTGTGTGTGTGTGTGTGTGTGTGTGTGTGTGTGTACGTGTGTGTGTGTATGTGTGTGTGTGTGTGTGTGTGTAGACAAATGATAAGAAGAACACAACGTATATTCTTTAATTAATCTTTAATCATCCCTAACAATTGGTTCTCTATTAACAGTATTTATAATGCCAGTTTACGCAAAAATTCGAAGCTAAAATTTACGTAATATATGCGATTTAAGGCATTAGAGAGGCACTTCATCAGACTTGCATCAAAGGTGTGCTGTTACATTGACTCTTCACTAAACCCATGTGATCATTGTGTAACTTGAATTTTGTGCATCTGAGGAATTCCAGTTTTGGCGTGGAACCCGACTGTGTCGATAGCCCGGTATTCGGGTCGAGTGCTTCTCTAGAATTACCCTAACCTTACACCATACCAAGACCTTAGAGGGATATATATATATATATATATATATATATATATATATATATATATATATATACGACGGACGTCTTTCCGTTTCCCTCTACTAAATTCACTCACAAGTCCCTGGTCGACCTGAGGCTATAGTAGAAGACACTTGCCCAAGGTGCCATGTAGTAGGACTGAACCCGGAACCATGTGGTTAGTAAACAAGCTATTTACCACACAGCCAGTCTTATCGTGGTTTGTTTCAGCCAATGGGCTTTTGACATGGAGGATCACCACATAGAAGGGTCTTAGTCAAACGAATCGATATTAGTAATTATTTTTAAAAGGAAGGTACTTATTTTATAGTTCTCTTTTTACCGAACCGCTAATTTACGAGAAGCAAAGAAAGACTGTCAAGCCATATGTAGTGGGCAAACACAAAGATACACATATAGTAGAAGCATATACCGACGAATTTCTCACAAGTTATGTTTTATATCCTGCTCCCCAGGGATATAAACCATATTTACTCTAGGTACCTTCATATATATATATATATATATATATATATATATATATATAACAGTTAAATTTAGGAAGAAATAGAGGCCAAAAATATTTTATTTCGTATGTTTACAGACACTTCATACTTCGCACTCGGTTACTTCATTCACTCTAATTTGAAGGTGTATACACTTCTTATACGACATATATATATTATTATATATTCAAACACACAATAGTATAGTTACCTAACCATGTATCGAAAAGAACTAAACTTCAGAATATATTCTATTCGTTACAAATATGGCTATTGAATGTCATTCTTTAATTCAGCAGTGTTATCTGGCGTGGAGCCATATGAAGGACAGATCAGTATTTACTTCCAAATAAAGCTTAAACTGGTTGTCAAGAAAAGTTTACACTCAATAAGGCTTTTTCGAGAAAAGTGAATATTTCTGTGATCCTGTAATATCTTCATCATTTGGTGTAGCTCATGCAAATTTTCTGCCTGATATTTCATTTTCCAAACAAAATGTTTGTCATAGCTGCCATAGTTTTGAGCTTCGGAAAACATCAAAAATAAATGTATGTTACATGAATAATTCAGAAAATGCTAAGATCTAGTCATTAATCAAGAATTACGTTAGAATGTGTTTGAATATAATTATCTGAAATTTGAATATAATTATCTGAAAAGGAACACCGAAAGAAGAGATGCTGAAGCAATATAAATTAGTGCTAGAGGGGGAAAGTGCGAAGACTTAAAAAAGTGTGGTGAGTGAACATTTTCAGTTACACAATTACTCTTTTATAAAATTATTCCAAAATAATATACAGTTTATGAACACAAAATTTACTGCTCACCAATAAACTATATAGCTACGCCACCTATATTAAAAAGATGGGCTCACCTTGGTCAATTATACTGAAAGAAATCTTAAATGATGAGATGAAAAGAGAATGTTATATCTACACAACCCACGCAAAATAGATGAAAAGTATTACAGACAAATATCCTGTTGGACCATGTTATTGAGAAAATGGTTAGTAATCCGAAAATATGTCAAAATTGCCATAAAATAAATCCGTCCCAGAGACAACTGATCAAAGCATAATTAGAATATAATAAATGACCTTGTGAATACTCTCATTTTCAACGTATAAAACGACCTGCCAGCTGTAAAGGCTGCAGAGCTGAAATAGCGATGTCGCCATTCAAGGGAAAAGTGCCTATAAGTGGTAAGATATGTGCACACTTAGAACTTTTCCAGATTGACAAATGTTCCATTGTTTGTGTAGAGGTTCACGATGGACTCAAATCTAATAAGGGCACACCAGATATATTTTGCCTCGTTGGGATATATATTTTGAGCAGGAACTGTACTTTTATCGAGTTTATGCTGACATTTACGAAAGATTTTGTTACAGCAGGAGAGATATCGTGAAGTTTTGTCCGTTATTGGGATCAGTTTTAATTTCAAATGCTCGATCTGTATTCCAATTACATTTGCCAAAAACTATCATTTCATCGATGAAAGATCGCATATCCACAGAACATCTCAGAAGAGTTGTTCTTAGGTACATACTGTCAGAAGACCCACTTCAGCACTGTTGTAATTTATATCCCATTATACTCACCAACTGATGCCTTCGTTACCATTCTGCAGGGGTGAGAAAAAGCTTCTCGTTATGTAGTCCTTTGTCAAATGTATAAATATGCATTTTTTTCTTTCACAATTGTTTTGTCAAACGCATATAGTTATGTCAGAAATAAATAGACACCACGCACTCTCAAATCCAGTTTTGTAAAACAATTCCATTGACATCTTTAATATTCCATCTCTGAAGGTTTGAATTTCAGTAGAATGTGCATTTTTGCTTTTTTCTTCTTACTTTCCCCATACATTTTCCACGTGTAGTTTCTATTTCCTTTTTGAAACATATTTCTATCGTATACATACATACACACACACACACACACACACACACACACACACACAAACACACACGCAAGCACACACACACACACACACACACACAAGCACACACACACTCATATATATATATATATATATATATATATATATATATATATATATATATATATATATATATATATATATATATATATATATATATATACATATATATGTATGTATTTATGTGTGTATGTATGATTGTATGTATGCACACGATGTGTTTCTGAGAAGTTCGTGGTTTTAAGAGTGTCGCGAAAGGCCTGCCTGGAGGGCCAACATTCCAAGTTCTGCTTCAATAAGTTCGTGAATCTGATTCGGGAGTATATTGAATAAAATCTTAATCAGCTGCTCCTCCTTTATTTTCTTTTACGCAAAGCAATGAAGTTTTCAACTCCGTTCCCCTGTGTACGTCAACCTATGTCTATCTATCTATTTGCGCGTGTGTGTGTGTGTGTGTGTGTGTGTGTGTGCGTGTGTGTGTGTATGTGTGCGTGTGTGCTTGTGTGTGTATCTGTATATACATACACAATGCGGATAATGTACGAAGGACATCTGATGCACGGCATTTTACCTTCAGGAATTAAGAACTACAATCTGAAGAAGTACTCGAGTTTAAAATAATCGATGAAGCAGATATTTTTAAAAGTAGAAATTAAAACAGAAGTAAAAATGTTTAGAGTTAAATATTGATTTTTATTCTTTAAACTATTTATGATGCTCTGAAATGGGTAGCTAAGTTTTTATGCAGTTAAATGTTTTGTGAAAAGTAGACACCATTGATAAAGGTAATGAGATGTACAAATGTTAAAAATGTTGCAAAGTTACAGAAGAGGGTTAGGTATCCGGTTTTTTCAGAAATCGGTTTTATTATATAAAGAGAACAATTTATACAAATTTGCGGAGATGGCCAAAAGAGGTAGAAAAAGTAAATATATGGTAAATATGCGACTAAATGTTCAGGAGTGAAGGAGTGTGGCCTAGACGTTAGGGTTGCAGCCCTCGTGTTCATTAGATCGTGGTTTCGCTCACCGGATTTGGCAGTGCATTGCGTTCTTGAGCAAAACAATTCCTTTCACTATGCTTCCAGTCAACTAAGATTTGAATGAATGACCGTTCAAAAGGAGTTGTTGTGATCTTGGTCACTTTTACACAATGGAAACCGGAAAGCTAGAACTGTGAATCTTGGGACAATGGAATAATGTCCAAATGAATAGGAATAGCATTACACGATCTGGTGAATGTTGATCATTCTTGTACTATTGTTTAATAAGTGAATAATACGGTGGAACTGTTGAAACGTATAACTCCGATGATTGTAATCTTTATTTAATTTTAGACCTTTATTATAATGATATTGAATTTTTATTACAGTTTCTGATACGAATTCCAGAAGTCCTTTCATTCAACCTTCATAGATTATGCAGTTTTTGTAAAACACGTTAAATATTCAACTTTGTTGAAATTGAAAACGGACATACATTTGATCTGCTAGAAATTCTCAATCGA
The DNA here is from genome assembly GCF_046866305.1 of Octopus bimaculoides. NCBI lineage: Eukaryota > Metazoa > Mollusca > Cephalopoda > Octopoda > Octopodidae > Octopus > Octopus bimaculoides. The sequence goes on along the minus strand of NC_142935.1, from coordinate 41,382,533 downwards.
AAAATGAAACGCAACCCCTTTAAACTTGGACTTGACAGACAAGGAAATGCATATGTGAAAAATAAATAGTATCTTTTGTTTGTATTACAGAACTCCTTCTGATGATTTAAATATAATCCTATTTCCGTAGTCCATCATTTCGATTGTCCGTTTCTTTTGATTTTCTGACTTTTTTCTCTTTTTTTTTTTTTCGAATATACCTTATGCTTACAAACGTGTAATTCTAATTGAATATGGATTTTCATGTCTTGCTATTAAGTGCGAATTCAAACACTGGAAATTTAAACAAATACATGTTTAGCTCCAGTGCAAACTACAAATGAACGAAATGTATATAAGTACATAAATACATATAGAAATATGTATATACACACAAAGGGATACGTAATAATGCATGTATTCACTATATGTTTTGCACATTACATGTTTTGTCTGCACCTCATTTTCGTTGCTCCAGCGGTATCCCTGTTATTCCTAGCCAGATCATAAATAATTTGTTTTCATCGGCTTTGTGTTAGACTGATAGGCACAACGCAGTAATTATGTGATGGAATTATTAATCCAATACTAGAAATACATTTTCATCTTATATAAACTCTCTGGTTAAATGGAGCCGAGTAGACAAATATGATTAGTGCTTAGGTTTTGCAGCACAATTAATTGAATATTTGCAATAAATTACAGAATTCTACTTTACATTTACTTCAAAGCGGAACATAAATTTTGCCGAGTTGATTATATAACGAATAGAATCTACACTAGAATTTTAATAGTATTGATTTGTTTTAGAACACATCGACATCGGGACTGATTGATCTTATTTTAGTTCTATTGCACTGATGTAAAGACTATAGCATCCTATAACGATAATTCTAAAATATTGTAGGCTACCTATATAGCTACGCGATACCTCACACAGGCATAAAACAATCAATGGGTTACATATATGAAAGGATTGTACGCTAAAGTAATAAATGACTGTAAGTTAAAAATATATTGTGATATTTATTTTCTATATTTTAAAGAACCTTCATTTCCACGATACAGTTAACTGCGTATCTAATATATCACTTTCGCTCCAAACACTAAATGGAAAAATATTAAAGGGATCTCACTAGGGTAATGTAGATTCACACCCAGGATCTCATTGTCAGGATTGTCTTCTTAAAACCAAGGACAATTATGTCCATGGTTACTATGTGCCATATATTTATACTAGCCGTGTGGTATGACTGGCAAAACAGATGTAGTCACATTATGAACTAGATCAACGGATGAGATTGACCACAATAACATGGATACCATCAGATGAGCAGTAATTCCAGATTCTACCACGTCTACAACTTTTTAAGATCTAGAGACCTCATGGTCTTTGTCGTACCCCTAATAAGAATTCACCATTCGTGGAGAATAACTGCAACCAAACTACCTCCAAAGCCACTTGTCGAGGAGATACAAACAGCTGAATGTAATTATTCATCTTACATTGTATAATTTGAGGGATTCCAAAATTTGATTGGATATAAAGAAATTGACAAAGAGGAGAGTTCCTTATTTCATATTCCTGGCCGAATTATTTGAAATATATTACCAAAGCAAAAATCTATCACATTATTTTACAAACTTTTCTCATTGGACAAATTATTTACAAACACGCAAAACAACTGCAACATTTTTCATTAGCTACGTCAAATATAACTGAGCTGAACCTCAGCAGCAAATGCATGCAGCCGAATTCTAGTCTCTGCGTCCTATTCAATCTTATAGCATCATTTTTGAAATAATTTTCATATATTTTATTCCTTTATTCTCTCCTTATATAATTAATTATAAACTACATTTATATATCACTGAAGCTTTTTTACAGTTACCAAATCTCTCACAATAGATTTAGATTTACAGGAATCAATATAATAACTCAATTTTTTATCGTTCCTTAACATTTTCATCTGACCAATTTGTTAGATTTTGATAAGCTTTTTCCATATTTTAGTAAGATTTTTCTGTTTATGAAACTGATTTAACAGACGTCAACCTAAAATTCGCTGAAGAAGCTTACCATGTAAATGGCATTGAGCCAGAAAGACTTGTGCAAAGCTACAAGAAACTTCAGTAATAATTCTTCACGATGGTAGATACACTCATATGAATTTTAGAAATCATTTTCATTAAATCAAAACTACCTTCTAGCAGAAATCACAACAAGTATTTAACGCCAAGAAATTAATATTGTGATTATGGGTGCATATATGTCAAAAAGAAAAACATAAGTGATAATCAGTTTCTGGACAACTTGCCATGTGTTACTGTTGTTTAGTTCTAGCTCGGAGCATGTCAAGGTTTTTTCGCGTATAATATAGGAAAAAATTCATTTAATAATCCTTTCGTTTATTAAAAATATATTTAGGACTACGTAACTTCTATATCTAGCATGTCAAGTAACCAAATAGGAGCTCCTTCGTTAGGTCGTGGTGATAAGTGAGAAGGCAAATAATTATAATTTAATCTTTCGTTTATTTTCATGTTTTTTAGTATAGTTGAAAGCTGAAACAAGTTCACAAACTCAGTTTGCGAGTAACATTTACTATTAAAATCTATGTTTAGTTACATAAATGTCTTGATGTTTCCCATTACATTTCTTTCATTTTAAGAAACTCTGACCAAGCGAAACAAAAACGTCAAATAAATTGTCAGAAATATAACGAATTTCAGCCTGGTACATAAATTCTGCTTGTTAAAACATTAACATTTTCACTTCCCAATTTGATTGGTTTCTAGTCACACCGATTGTTAATTTTTTCCCCTTTAGATGGTAAAAATATCTACCACAGTCTTTCTTCTAATTATCATTTTCATAATTCTTAAAATATATATTACAGAAAAAATATACTCACGTGTGGCTTCTTCATCGTGCATAATGTGTGTGTGTGTGTGTGTGTGTGTGTGTGTGTGTGTGTGCGCGCGCGCGTATGTGCATAAAAATGTGTGTGTGTCTGACTGTGTGGATTCTTTCTTACTTGTTTCAATCATTAGACTTCGGCCATGTTGGGGTACCCCCTCAGTCGAAAGGATCGTCCCCAGCACGTTTTCTTAAGCCTAGTAATTATTCTATAGGTTCTTTTGCTGAACCGCTATGTTACGGGAACTTAAACACACCTACACCGGTTATGTAGCGGTGGTGGTACACACACACATACACATACACATATGCACTTACACTCACCCACATACATACATAATTACATGCACACACATGGACATACACACACAAGCGTGGTGGATTGGCGTTGTGTGTGAGAGGTGTAATTTCTGCATCGAAGTAATGGGTCTATGATTTGGTGATTGATAACGAACAACGATGACGGTGTCTTTCTAAGTAATGTTTGTTTTTTCTACGAGCTTATAACAGTTTTTACTTTGTTGTCCACTCCTGGCTGAGTATTTTCTTGCTGGGCGTATGAATCCATACACTGATACCATTTAGTCCGTGAATTTTGTATTTCTCCAAGTTCTCAGTTCCAAAATGTCTTATCCAGATTACTGATCTTTTGTTGTGCCTGTTTGAAAACATAAGTTAGATCTTATTCTAATCTCTCCTTCTGCACCAAGTGTACTTTCACATAAGAGAAGTCTTAATAAAAAAAACTTCGTCTAATCTGAAATTCAAGATAACATTGAACCTGTCCAACACTTCCTTCTATCATCTAGTAGGTGATGTAGCAGTTATGTATCTCATTCTAAATTACTTAGCCATTTTTGCGTCTTCACTGTATAATAAATTCTTTTCTAAACACGATTTGCTGTCCTATAGTATCTTCCAAATATTAAGGGGTCGTCAGTATAAAAATCACTTGAAGTTAGTTTCATTTAATAGTTTTTACTGATTTCCCGATTAATCCACGTACGAGCAATTCAACGTTGATTATCAACCATCTGTTGTTTTGCTTGTATGTCAATATTCACAAAGTAATTGATTTGCAGTTTTTCTTTCTTACATTCTGGCTAAGTGTCCAACCATAATTGTTAGTACCATGTATTTTTTTTATTTAGGCGTAGTTCTTAGCATCATACATTGTATACAAACCCGATTTACTACAATAACTATTTTAATACCTCATCGAAAATTAGCCATTCCTATCTAAATTACACTTGCCAGGATATGTCTACCAAAGATATAGAGCCAGAAAACTAAGATGTTTCACCTTATATAATTTTCTTAATTTTGTCTCCTATCCTTCGTTTAAACAACACTTTCATTCACGAGATTCTGCATGGTTGACCTACATCACTAGTAATAACACGGCAGAGAGGAAATAGTCGACCATCATAATCTTAGAAACTGTGTTCCTAAAACATTTTATAATGATTTTACACACCACATTTCAATCAAGACTGCTGTCAAGACAATATTGCAGATATAGAAAGAACGGAGTAAATGCATTATCTATTTTACAGTGTCGTAATTCACACACTAATACATGTAACACATTTTTTAAACTGTATTTCTTGATCCAACTTTATCCATCTCACTTTCAAATTATTACAAGCTGTGAACATGGATAAACCAGTCTGTCAAGATTATCGAATTGATTTATTTTACTTGCTTCTGATATACATTTTGTACTAAAAAACAAATTAAAATATCTAATCTCTCTTCAGGTCACTCTCTGTAGGTACAAGCTCCATGATAGAGTCATTAAAAGTATCTGAAATTAGTTCAAATAACGTAAACCTTTTTATTCTTATACCTTTCTCAGAGCTAATAGTTCACAAACACCTGTATTGTTTCGTAACTTCTGAAGGATTCAGTGAAGGCAAGGTGTCTTTCAAATTCACTGAGTCCTCGTATACATTTACACTGAATACGACCTACTTAATATTTTATCTATCGTTAGTGTGTTCTCTCATCAAAATATATCAGCAATGTACATTGTGTCTTATAATGTAACTGCTCTGGTATTAACTTTTCAGCTGTGTCCCTCGTGGAGAGACATGACTGAAGACGTATTTGTGAAAATTCATCTTTATGTTGTAAGCTTCAGCAATGAACAGATACCGTGTGTAATAGCACTTGACTGCTAGCTGAATAATAATGAGCAGTATTCATACTTTCAGATTATATTGGGACTATTAATATTGCTACAAATCATCGTGAATATGTGGGCGATCAGGGAGAGCTAACTCTTGATATTGATGCATCCAATTTCCGAGAAAATCTTTTTTATCGAATTTCTCTAATTGGTCAGCAACTCAATTCCATTTTTCGATTAAATCTTGTTTTGGGGGAAACTTAATTTTAGTGTGACAACATGTTTCTACTCATCAATTTGGTAGTTTAGGATAGCGGTGTATTTTACTTTGTCACAAATTGTTTCCAAATAATATTTACATTGTTGACCGGTGTTTTCGCTTGAATAAAAATGTACATAAATTTAAACTAAAGAGATCTGAGAATTCCTTAGTTTCTGGAATACGTGGGTTGTTATGAAAAATGAAGTTGATCTTTCTGTTTTTTTTTTACCTGTTCCTGTCGTTGGACTGAGGCTACGCTGCTCACTTTGCGTTCCAGTGTCTCAATTGGTATTTATTTGGTCGAACATATTAGTTGAACCATAGTGCTGTACAACAGTACTGTTGTCACTGACACACGACGGGATTCCACACGGTTCCCGTCTATCTAATTCACTCGTGGCGTATTGACATGCCAGAGGATATGGTAGATAATTGGCCAAGGTGCATTACAGTGGAATTGAAACTGCTTCTTATCTGTATCGGCGTGGGCGTGTTAGTGTGGTAAAACGCTTGCTTCTCAACAACATGGTTCCGGGTTCCGTTTCACTGCGTGGCACTTTGGGCATGTGTCTTCTACTATAGCCTCGGGCCGACCAAACTCTTGTGAGTGGATTTGGTAGACGGAAACTGAAAAAAGCCCGTCGTAAATATATATATATATATATATATATATATATATATATATATATATATATATATATATATGTTTGTGTGTCGCTGTTTGTCCCCCACCAACGTTTGACAACCGACGCTGGCGTGTTTACGTCCCTGTAACTTAGTGGTTCGACATAAAATACTGATAGAATAAGTACTAGGCTTACAAAGAATAAGTCCTGGGGTTGATTCGTTCGACTAAAGGCGGTGCTCCAGCATGGCCACAGTCAAACGACTGAAACCAGTAAAAGAAAAAAAGAATATATATATGCATATGTGTGCATATATATATATATATATATAATACAAATGATATATGAGTATATGCACGTATACATACATATATGTACATACCTACATCTACATGTATATATAGATGCATATCCGGGTACAGGACGTCAGAAAAATAAACGGGAACAAAACGCACAAAAACGGACTTTGTTTACAGACAACAGAGCGAACCCATAGGAAAACAGACGAGCCACTTATGGAATTTTTCCTTCGTCAGCTGCCTCTATTCTAAACTAGGCGTTTCAAAGATTCTGTATATTTGACAATTATTCTTCAAGTTATATTGCATTTTTCAATGGTGTGTATTTTACTCATGATCAATGCATATTAGGAACTGAACATTTTATTCTTACGATTTCATCGTGTGCATCAAGTATGTTCGAACATCGATGTCCTAAATATGCTCTTTCATTCTGGTTTCCCATTCGATTTTTAGTAACACAAAAATGCATAGATTTCTGTGTCACATAATGCGTCATAACTGCTTATTTTTACTTTTGGTCGACGATATTGCATTTGAATGGTGTTTGTTGCATCAAAAATTAATATAGAATAGCCATTTGATATACTCTTAGATACCTGTATTTTTTTCCTAGTCATTCTTGTGATAGAAAACCTATGATGGAAGATATTCATGTTGTAGTCGTCCCATCTATTTGGTCTATTAAGAAAAGCCTATCTGGGATCACATCATGAAATATATCTTTGTGTAAAGTGGTAGACTGTTTCTTGGCAACAATTTGGCTTATTTCTTGCAGGTTGAACAGCGACTTAGCGGCTTTTGTTGGCCCGTATACATTTAATAACTATAATTTAATGGGTAAATACATGTGTATACTTCTGTGAAACAGTTACCCTGAAAAAGGTATCTTAGATTATAAATACAACTAATACAGTGGAGTACATTTTGACAGCAAGCTGTGTTCCTGTTTCCTTTTTCAATAAAAGATTAATAGTAGAAGTCGATAAATTGTTCGTCTTTTCAGTTAAAACTCTCCCATCTCCGAAAAATAAAAATATTCTTTTTGTCAGAAAAAGAATTCCTCTGGTTTGAAAGTTGTGGTCTCTTTTCGTATGATGTACACTTCTAATCTCTAGATTCTAACCGATTTACTTCACATAGTCTGCTTTTCGTTTCTTATTTTTTATCTCAGTTGATAAATCATGTAACAAGGAACGATAAAGTAGCCAATATTTTCTGAAAATATACATTTATGAATCGAGTAACATATTAATTTGCGCGAAAATACGCAAAATACGTATCTAAATATATAAGAAAAAAATGTATACAATGGTAATAGCATTTTTTAAAGTGTAGAATTTTGTTGCTATTAAAAATTGTAATCGGTTATTTTTCAATTCACACCTATTTGAATTTTCTTGTATTTCTCATTACATTCATTGTATTTCCAATAGTAAGTGGTTACGAGTGGTGGATCAAGATAACCCAAATGCATACTGAGAAGAATCAGCTTTTATTGTTATGTGCTATAAAACTACAGCTGCCACTCGCAGGCAGGAATGACAAAATTATTTACCATGCAAATGCTAATCTTTTTCTATTCCTGAGAAATCGTGAGCAGCATGGACATCATCCCGGTTTCCGCGCCTTCAACCCCGTAACTTATTGAGGATGACTTCAATGTTCTAACCTGTAGGTCATGAGCCTTCACAATCTTATGTAAGGGCGACTGTTTGATTATACGTGATTGATTTTAATCTTCTATAATATAATAGTAGTATATTTTGGCAAGGCAGCAGTGCAATAGTGTACGATTTTAAGATGAATAGCAGTTTAAGTGATGTGAATTCTATTGACGGAAAAGTAGAATTATTGTTTTATTATAGGAAAAAATTACTTATTCAATGATTCTCGTTATAATTGAATATATTGATTCGATAAACATAAAAATCCAGCGGAAAATTATAAGCTGAGTATTTTTGCTATTCCTTTTTATCTAGTATTCAGCTACTGTAATAAGTTCATATATTTCTGATAATAGGTTGAAAACATGATTAAATTCAGGAGGAAGTATGTATTCATATTCAAAACAGATGGTGTAAAATTAATATGCTATAAAGTGTATGACGGTACAAAATATCAAATTAGATTACATTTTTTAGGTGGAAAAGATCGCCTTGAATCTACCGTAACAAATATTACGTTTTAACAGAGATAAACCATAAGAAATTTAATTATGAACGTTTTGTCCGATATTTGCAGTATATTTTCTATTATCACTATAATCTCTTAGAAATAAATTTTAAATTGCAGATTCATCTTTTGTATTTTTCATCCTCAAACTCTATTTTAATTTTCGTTTAATTCGCACACATTCTGATGTTAGACATCAATTATTGCCTGAAAGATATTTCCTAGTTCGATGAGCATGTATAGGAGAAGATCTTAATTGTAAAATTTATTTATATGGTAAATGATAATTCCTTTCATATTAAATAGTATCATTTATATTGTGATCTTTTATTGAATAATTTTGATAACTCTAAAGGTCTCCAATCTATAACATTTATGTTGTTGTCTGAACCTTTTTAAATGAATAAACTCATTAATATGAAAGTATTTTCTGATTTTGAGATTTCAGCCCTTTTATATCGAGAAATAAGTAGAGTGAAAATATTTAATGCAAACAAAATCTAATTAGAAATACTAGGGAGAGAACTTAAGCTCAATAACTAGCATTATTGCAACCATTTCGTTAAGATGTGTTTAGGCAATATTAGACGTAATCAGCGAAGTATAGCATCATTATATTTGTTGAATTAGTCATGACGGAATCATTATGCATGGTTATATTGATGCAAGGGACCGCTAAATTATTTACTAATCGGGTGATATTATTTCATTATAGGATAATTATATATTTTGAAATCTTCAATATATCTACTTTTGTATTTTCGCTAATGCGCTAAAATTTTAATGATTACACTAATTATTTCATATTTTCCCTTTGGACTTTCTACTGTGCTATTCACTAATTAGATCTATATATTATGAGTAAGGTCATGAATCGAGTGAAATGTTATTGATCAGTGTATTAACTTTATTTTTAAGTTGATTCTAATGATCTATACAGAATATAAATCCCTTTTATATTTTCTATTCATCAATTCAGCTATTTGTAGGGTAATTCGATAATTTTAAAATTTATATATAATTGTTCGTTTCACTGTTGGCTAACTCTTTCTTTGTGTATTAAGTGATTGGTAGTATCATAGGACGAGGGGTATATTTGATTCTTTGATTTGTATTTTCATTTTGTCGTACTGAACACATTGACTATAACAAAGAGTTTCAAAGAAGACAGCAACTAAAGAAGAACAGCTAGGTATAGACTCCATAAGCAGATTATAATCTTTATAAGTATGTTAAACTTAGTCACTCTATATAAACGTTACAATATTTGACTTGTGTTTCACAGCGAAATGCTGTTTTAAAATTCATTTGTATTTCTTATTGTTCTCATTATATAAAAGCAATTCTTCAGAACCGCATGAAATTGGAAATTTGAAGTCCTAATGTTCAAACCATGCTTCGGTAGGGCAGCATTAGTAATTGAAATAATGCAGAATTAGAAAAACATTATTGAAGAGAAACTTTTTTTAGTTATAAATAGGAACCAATTTTGTGACGCATCTCATAAATTGCTTGCCGTAAAAGTTTAACGCTCTCACGCTCTTACATATGTAAAGGATACACGTAGCTCCTTTTGTCACACTCAAACTCACTATGTGACTAATTGTACATATAACACAACTAGATTTCGTTATATGTACCCTTATTGCCCACCAGGTGCTCCAAATCACACGGGTTTATTTGAACACTACCTTACAAAAATAGAAACCTTAACCAAACTAGAACAACATTGTACTTCTCATAGATTTCAGCCTGCGAAATCTAGAATGGACTCAATGCCTTTTTCTCTTAGGAATGGCGCAATGTGAGCAAATTCAGGTGGAATCCAATCTCAACCTCACCAACAATTTATATTTGGAACAAGTAATACTCCAACCAACCACTGCAAACAATACACTTGATGTCTGCTTCACAAACAATATGGATCTCATCCATATCATGAAAGTGACCACGTACGGACCAAAGGAATCTGCATACATGCAGCCTACGAGAAGCACCCAAAATCTATCCAATCTAAACTTCCACGAAGCAGAATGGAAATCAATTGAGAAAGATCAAACAGGATTGGTCCCAATATCTCAGAACCTGACACCGACAAAGTATTCATATCCGTAATGTAAGCTATATGCTACAAGTTAGTTCCAGAGAGAAAGGCCACTTCACATAAGAACAAGATTCCTAGGGAGAGGAAAGTTCTTATGAAACGACATACAAAGATTGCAAATCAGATCAACAGAGAACTCAATGTTTACTTCTATATTTCTGGGCAAGTGATCGCATTAATTTGCAATCGGAAACCATTCAATGATAATTGATAAGAATACTTGGTTCATAATTGAACACGCACATGCATGCACACACACACACATACACACAGCCACACACATACACACAGACACACACACACACGCACGCACACACACAGACACACACACACACACACACACACACATACACACACGCACGCAAGCACACACGCAAACAAACACTCTCTGGCTCTGAAAAATATATACGCCTGTATGTGTTTATGTGACGTGTCGTACAGTATTAATGCGTATGTCCATGATTCGGTAGATCTGTGTCCGATTGTTTATGAGTAATTTTGAATTTGAGAGTGTGTCCATAAATCTACACACATTTTGCGTAGTGGTGTATATTGGTTTAATTTCTTCTGTTAAGAGTTTGAGGCGAAAGTAACATATTAGTTATATAGTTAATTCTATCAGGGAAATTTGTTCTTTAAAATATTATTATAGAAAATAAATAGCATCATATATATTGAATTTGCTGTCATTTATTATTTTACACTAGCCCACACTTAATTCTTTCATATTTGTATAATTCTAAATGCCAACAATATGTAGCCCATTAATTGTTCTAAGTCTGTATGAGTTATCGCCTAGCTATATAGACAGCCTACAATATTTTTAAATCATCGTTACAGGACACTACAGTCTTTACATTAGTGCAATAGTAACGAAGTGAGTCTCGTTGTCGATGAGTTCTAAACAAATAACACAAAATTAATACCATTAACAGTCTAGTGCAGATTCTATTCATTATATAATCAACTCGCTTAAAATTAACGTTTTAGCTTGAAGTAAAACTTAAAGCAGAATGCTTTATTTTACAGCAAATATTCAATTAATTGTACTGAAAAACCTAAGCACTAATATTTGTCACCTCCGCTCTATTTAATCTGAGTGTTTTATATAAGATTAAAATGTATTTCTAGTGTGGAATTAATAATTCTATTGCATATCATATAAATATTGTACTGTGTTTGTCGATCTAACACAGAACCGATGAAAATATATTGTTTATGATCTGGTTATAGAAAATATGCATGCCACTGAGCAATGAAAATGTAGTGTAGACATCAACAATCTAATGCGCAAAGCATACAGTAAATACATGCATTGTTACGTATTCCTGAGTGTGTGTATATATACATGCAGCTATATTAATGTGTATATATATATTTCGTTCATTTGTAGTTTGTAATGAACTAAATATGCACTTATTTAAATTTCAAGCATGACATGAAAATCCATATTCAATATGCATTATATACGTGTAGACAAATCTTTTTCAAAATACAAATGGACAATCGAAATAAATATGCACATATTTATATCAGATCGGAAGTTCTGCGCAACACTAAAGATACTATTAACCTTTCATAGAAGTATTTTCTCGTCTGTTTCAGGGGTTTCTGTTGTAGTTGTTTTTAAACTGGAATTTAAACAGATCAAATATTTGTTTACTATAAATTTCAACAAAGCTTATGCATACCGAATATATCACTTGTTCTTCAAAACTTGCATCATTTAAAAAGTTGAATACAAAAAAAAAAATTCTCGAATTCGTACCAGCAACTGTAATTAAATTTCGAAATCACTATGACAAAGGTCTAAAATGATATAAAAATTATAATCACCGAAGTCATGCTCTCCAACCGTAATTCTATAATTATTCTTTATTACTCCTATCCATTTGGACATTACTGTAGTGTCCTAAGACTAACAGGTCTGGCTATCCGGTTTCCATGGTGTGTAAGTTACGAGATCACGACAACTCCTTTGAACAGGGTTCCACTCCGAAACAACGTCTGAGTGGACTGAAAAGCAAAGTGAAAGCAATTGATTTGCTCATGAACACACCCCACCGCCAACTCCGGTGATCGAAACCACGATCTAATGCGCATGTGAACTACACCCTAAATCTTCGAAAATTTGTAAACTGCTCTCTTTATATAATATAACCGATTTCGGAAAAACCTGATACCCAGCCATCTTCTATAATTTTGCAACTGTTTAAACTTTTGTCCATCTCATTATCTCTATCAATGGTGTCTACTTTTCACAAAAAATTAACTGCTCAAAAACTTAGCCACCCATTTCAAAGCATCATAAATAGTTTAAAAAATAGAAATCAATATTTAACTCTAAACATTTTTCACTTCTGTTTTAATTTCTGCTTTTAAAAATATCTGCTTCATCGATTAGTTTAAACTCAAGTATTTTTCAGATTATGCTTTTTAATTACTGAAGGTAAGCGAATAATTGCAAATGCCGTGCATCAGATGTTCATACATTTTCCGCATTGTGTGTGTATACACAGATGTACACACACACACATTTCTAAAACATACTGTCAGTCGAAATAAATATTAAAATAAATATTTTAATTTTTTTTTTAATTTAGCAAATAAACGGAGTAGCCAAACAAAAGTTGAACAAAACCTAAAAGAAGAAACTGTGTGAATCTGGCACATGTTTAAGATTGCACTTCTGAATATGCTAATTCCAAAAGATTATCTTTTGTTAATCTGTCTTCATACTTCTGTTTTGGACATAATCTAGCAACCTTGAAACACATCTTAGGTTTAAGATGAGGATGACAGATTTTTCCGCATATGTGACTGAAAATAGTTTTCTGGGCACACGGCAAAATTCCAGGAGCTTTTTTTTGATACCTAAATGAAATTATGTGATATATAAATAACTAAATTGTATCGTAGATTTCTGCTGGAAAGAGGTGATAAATATCACATATATCTTGAAAATCTTAAACTGGGAAATTCTCCTGGTAATGGGTCGCAAAGTACTCCAAACTGATTCAGATGAATTTATTTCTTGGATATGAACACCCAAATGCATTTATAATGTACTCCATCAGTCGAATCGCTTAAGATAAAACTGACGTTTTTAAAATGCACCCACTCATCGTTACTTGCATATGTGCATAATCGATTATTTCGAATATGGTATATGGCTAGCACATATAGACCATGGAAGAATGAACAATAGAATCATTTCTGACAACGTTCCTATTCATGTCGTGAAGGAATGTTTTGCTCGATACTCTATCGATTCTGAAATCTCAATTTTTTATGCATTAAGCAACAAAATATGTAACTACTGCGGTTAACATTTTATATTGGGCAAAATTTGTGAATTATAAGGAATTAAAAAAATGAGGTATATTTTTAAATTAAGATTTGTAATTAAAAATAATGAATAATCATGTCTTACCTTTTATAGTGTATGGTTTCCTAACGTTAGTAACTCTATAAATGTACACTAAACAATTTTGACCCATGTGGAGATTTTTACGAGACTATGAACTGTTTTCCTATAAAATTGTATTTGATCTGTCTTTTCGGTAAAAAAAAAAGTTTCGAAAACCTAAGCCCGGGAACAAATTTGCCACTAAAACGAGTGCTAGTTTTGAAATTATTTGATTAGGTGCAATTGTCATTACTCCATTGCCATCTACAGCGAGACAACAGTGAAAAAAAAATCATGTGTTGTAGGTCATTAAGTTATATTACAGATACCAATATTAGCAAGTCATTCTCTAAAAGTACTTTTAGTTATATAAGTGACTTTGTACGACTTTTGAATTAAACTACAAAATATGTGTACCTATTTCGATATTTTGTAGCTGCTAATGTGCCGTAACTCGATTACAACACCGATTTGTTCAAACTGATATATTTATTTCTAGTCTGACTCTGTTTGAACTAACATTTAAATAATATTTTGTCCTACGTTCTGTAACTTCCGTTATCCACAGCCATATGGCTGACTTTGTCGTTTGATAATGATATCAACTGAATTAGCCACTCCTGAATTTACGCGTAAATAACCCCAGAGTTCAACAGTCGTGAAACCTTTACATAATTCTCAGGCATAATTTCAGGAATACAGTGTGTCAAGGCTGCTGCTTTGACTTACACTCTGTACGCCATGTTTCTATACAGTCTCCGTCAGTTTTCACGCGTAATTTATTGGTCGGCGGCATGCTATAGAAAATAAATTGTGCTCAATATTTCACGCATGGCCATCGAATTTGTTGCCTATTAATATAGGTCGGTAAGCGACCGCTACAATTTGGAGCCAAATTTCCATATATCGCACCCCATGTTAATAATGACTGCCTACTAAAATATATCGCACAAGTTATTTCGGAATTAGTTTTTAGACAGCTATAAGGATATATTCAGGAAAGACATATAATTTTAGTATTTTCCTCTAAGCATAGCATGTAAATTAATTTAAAATTCTTGATATTATCTTCCCTTTCTTTTAGAAGTTTCTAACAATTGCCGCTAAATTTATGTTATAGTTCTCCACTAAGCGAACTTTCTAATTTTGTGTCTGTACCTCATTCAGTAAATGATTCCTTAAATTTATTTATCGAAGTTCATTCCTATGTCTCATTGTAGTTCTCCTCTTAGATTATTTCATTTTTATGTAATTTGCTTAACCTGCTGTAAGGGTTGAAATTGTTTCTATTTCAACATGAAATATTAATTTTTGAAACAAAATTTCGCTAAGATGACGAGTAATTTTGTTTTTAATGCTATGCTGTGAAGGAATATGTCATCCTAGATTTACGAAAACGATGTAGCTCATGTTATTCTCGAACAAAACCTGCGACCACGAGGAAGACATGGATAGCAGGGGAATTTCTGGGAAGAGTGAACTGAGAAATTTTTATTCAATACTTGAGTGTGTATACACAATATCGTGTGACGAGAGACAAATATATCCAGAAGGCCTGATTAGAAGTGGCACGAGATATAGTTTCCAAAATACCTTAAACTAGTGTAGTTGTAGAAGTATATCAGTTTAAGGAGTACAGTAAAGAATAAAAGGTAAAATTGGGATTTGCATGTTTTTAATATTACTTAAGGACCGCACAGGTAGAATAGATATAGAATCAATCGCATTTCATCAATGACCACCTTACTCTTTTTTTTAAAACACCGTATCTGGGACTACATTACTCAGTCCGTTGTTCATGTCCATTAAGCAGTCAATACGAGAAAGTTTTGGTGACATTTTCTAGCGAACCAAGCAATCATATTTCGGCTTCCTTGGTGGTTCTTTTGAGAGGAAGGAAGGGAGAAAGTATGGGTAGCTAAAAACGTATACGCAGAGAGACAGACAGACAGAGCCTACTTAACATAATTGCATCTTTGAAAGGTATGGCTCTATGTGTGTCTGAAAAGCCTTCAAAGAAAAGCTGTGCTACGAAACAGCAAACATCGGGGCGAGATGAACATAGTCCCAACGGTAACTCTCGAGAACATCCAGCCTCCTTCAGCCTTCTTGGTCCTTTTAAATACCGTGAGCTCCCTAGTCTCATAACGAAATGAAATCTATTTCCTTCAATATATATAGGAAACTGAGATTACTGAAGACCTACCAAATTTCGATTTACTCACCAGGCTTTTCTAGACATTTTACATGTATTATTCAGTTTCCTAAGCACCAAATGAAAAAGGATTTCAACGAGGCATGTAACAGGCAAAAAAAAAAAAAAAAGAGATTGTCACTGACTCGGCCCAAGAAGAAGAAAATGTGTCTGATGATGTAAATGTGGGTCGGTGTTCGTCTTGCTTGTCATACTCGTGTTGTATTATATTACGCACAGTATGTGTGAAGAAGATTTTCCCAGACAAAATCCAGTGTCATACCTTTCAAAGTTGTATATATGTTTATTCTAATTCCGTTTCAGCTGCATATACTAAATACTTACGCACACATATGTTGTTCAATTAGTATATTGGTTGAATGAATACTTTCGTTTAAATTATATTACAGGCCATTAACATTATATTATTGTTATAGCAGCTCTCTCTCTTTTATGTACAGAAATAAATTGGTGTACACTTTATTAAATTATAAATGTTAAATATAATACAGAACAGTAAAGGAACTGAAGTGTTTGGATGTAGAAAAATGTCTATAGTAGTGTGATCTGCTTCTCTACTCTCTGAATTTATATTCGACCAGAAATAATTGTATTATCTCGCCAGATCCAATTTAATTTACTAATCGTATATACACTTCACTACAAAATCATATGATGCCGGTACTTTTTTTATTTTATATTATACATTTTCGTCTGCTCTGTGGTATGTATAAAACTGGTGTTTGAATGACTGAGATGATAAGATACAGAAAACTTAATTGAGAACTTAGCAGTTTGAGGCTTCTCAGGAACTGCGGGGTATCCGTAGGAAAAAAGACCTAGCTCAAACAGATTCGTCTATCTCACTGCAAATTGACGCCGTATTGTACGAATAACGAGCCACGCTAAACAAGCAACTCGCCAAAAGCAGAGCAATAAGTACCAATCCAGAATTCAATACCTGCAAGTGTAGATTTGTGATAAATGCTAAAATCTAAAATTATAGACTGGAAATTATTGGAACAAACTACTAGATTTATATTAGCTGCTATCCATGAAGGTAGAATTCAGCGGTGACCCTACGTCTACATTAATATTGTTGAGATAATTGAAATGGTTAATTGTCTCTCGTATGTACTCCCAGAATTATTACATTCCCAAGGCCATGACTTGGACATATTGCTTCAATCGGTAAAGACCTAAAGATTTTAGTGTTAGATTCTGCAGGTTAGTTATTTAAATTGTGCTTATTCAAAAATTTATAACAATCTATTGTTTGTCAGTTCTTGAATAACAAGGTATCTACAACATATGAAAACAAGAACGTTCAACTATAAACGCACTGTCTCTTTCTTCACATTTTACAAAATGCATGCGAACATATAGCGGCATTGTGTCTACATGGTCACTCGATTATGTAGAAATTTCAATCAAATCTCTTTCAAACCACTACAAACCCTCTTTAAAAAGTAAGGATATAGTTTGCATCCGATAATATAAGATTTGATATGCAAAGTATAAAAAGTTGCGTAGCTGGATGGAACTGATTACAGGTTTGAGTGATTAGAACTGATCGGGAGTGGGAAACAATATCTAGTTTTGTCTTCATGCTTTAACGTAGTCTAAATATAAATATACTATCTTATTCAGAAAGATGTAATCCTGATAAGGAACTGTTATAGCAATTGGGGATTATTACATTAAAACCAATTTGCTCAGAACTAATTTCTTTGACAAATATGTTTAAATTACATAAAATCAGGTGAGGTAAGAGCATTTACTGGTATAACATCTAAATAAGGAAAAGAACGTAAAGCAAAAGTCATTCAAAATGGAATCGCACAAAGTTCGGGCACATGGTTCACCGAACCCTTAACTTCTATAATAGTCAACTTAATCTTGCATCTTCCAAAATTTAACATACCTTCTACATGTAATGCAGCAAAAGCCTCTGTATAGTCGCTATACGTGTAGAAACAAAACAAACCAAGTAATACGCCTTAGCAACCACAGTCTTAAAACTTGAATATTAAATAGTGATATCTCTGTTATAAAAAACATCATGATAATCAGGATCGGAACGCTTTTTTACCATATAGCTGCTGAATAAATGGTGACCAGATTTAACAGAAAAAATCCGCTCCTATTCTTAATGAGTTAAATGAGAATGTTATGTAAGAATAATTACTTTAAATTTCTAGCAGCAATTATTATCCTGGAATGACTAACATATTTCTCATATCTGTGACTTTAATATGCACGTTATTGGAATCAATGGAACCAACGTAAGAAATATAAACGTTACATGCTAATTTTATTTAAATACGACAAGAGAAAGTACACCACTAATCTTTTATGGTAATTCAATATATTCCAGACTGTGAAATTACACGTTCTTTTATTTTAGAAAAACCGCTTCTGGACAAACGGCATATATTCTGAATAAGATGATTATTCCAATATATCGACAAGGCTGCTGAATCAGAGAGCTTTAGAAATTAATTATCTTATGAGGCATTGTATGACACGAATAAAATTAAAAGCTCGGTTCATCGGTTGAATATTAAAGTAAAACAGAATTATCAGATACAACATTTACTGCGTCAGGTTGTCTAAACATATTATTGACCTGAGTTCATGGAAACAAATGCATTTCTAATTTTTTTCAAGATGAGACTCGAAAAACAACTACCATACCGAGTGAAAATTATAATGTTAACAGTATTTTAGTTTTATACTTGAAGAGAATTATTATCTGTAACTTAAATGTGCATCCAAATATATATTCATATGTACATGTATGTATATATCATTTACCTGCGCTTATTCTTTTTCCTATAAAAGTCAAGTAGGCCAGTGGCATGAACTCAGAAATTACAGTTACTTGCTGACGTAATAAATGATAAAAGCAAACGATTATAAACGATGTTTCTTTTTGTATTTACGTCTACCCTGGTTCATTCGCAAGGCGTTTCGATTCAAGAGTATACAAAATGAGATTTGCTTAAAATCCCAAACAAAAGGGATCGAATAAAGGACCTTATTTTTGTGAAGCAATCTCTTAAGCACTCGTGTGTGTGTGTGTATGTGTGTGTGTGTATGTGTATGTGCGTGTGTGTGTGTGTGTGTGTGTGTGTGTGTGTGTGTGTGTAGGGGTAAGACAAAATTATGTGATTTTCAGATCCTCAAGTATGAAATTTGTAGTACAGGAAAAGCAGTTTGATAATGTTTTATAAACACAAAAATAGTTTCATTCATCAAAGTATGCACCTATATTGTCAATACACTTGTGCCATTTCAGCGGTAGCTTGACCATCCAGGAACTGTAAATGCCTGGCAATCTAGAGTCAATAAAATCTTGGATGGCCTGTTTTACAGCATCGTCGGAATTAATATTTTTCCTATCAAAAAGTTATCCAAACTCTGGAAGAAGTTGTCGTCAGAGGGGACAAGATCAAGTGAGTATGGTGGATGATGGAGAACTTCCAATTCCAACTCCTCTAATTTCGCCAATGTCATTTTTGCGATGTATGGTCTGGCGTTGTCTTGCAATAAAATAGGAGTGGATTTGTTGACTAACCTAGGTTGTTTTTTTTCTTTTTTGTAAGTTTCTGCATCATTTGGTCCAGTTGGCAGCAGTAAACGTCTACGTGATTGATGAACCAGGTTTAATGAAATCATAACAGATCACACCTGCTCCAGACCACTAAGCACACACCATCAGCTACTTTTGATGCTTTTAGGACTGTGTTTTGGTGGCTCGTCTTTGTCCAACCATTGTGCTGAACGTTTACGGTTGTTGTTTTGGATCCATTTCTCATCACATATTACAATTCCATTCAAAATTTATTCATTTTTGTGACGAGAAAGTAGCATGATGCAGGCTTCCAAACGTTGCTGTTTCTGATTTGCATTGTGTTCATGTGAAACCCATTTATTCAACTTTTTCACTTTACCGATTTGAACTAGGTGAGTCAATACTGTTTGCTTGCTAACACCAAACAACAACGATAATTCACGGGCACTTTGAGATGGATCTGACTCGACTGTGGCTTTTAGTTCGTCATTATCCACCTTTGTTTCTGGTCGACCGCGTTGCTCATTTGTGAGGTCAAAGTTACCAGAACGAAATTTTGCAAACCGTGAAATATAAAACCTTTTTTTCAGGTTACCATACTTCGATACGGAAACAATACACAACCTTACTCCACATTAAACCCCTATTGTTCCCAAAAGTTGTTTTTTATATTTTCTACGGTATGCTTGCAGTTGATCTCCCTTCAAACTTACACGACAGTTCACAGTATTAATTTCCAGTGGCCACTACTATAGACTTCAGGAAAATGAACGAATATGCATACGGGAGAAAGTTTTGAACAGATTAGTTTTTACTATCAGTTTATTTGATAATGGGAATGTTTCTGTTTTATTTTCTAAAAGGAAGTCAAAAACATCAATTTAATATCAAAAATATATATCTATTCAGCTTATTCCGATTGTAATTAAATCACGAAACGTTTTTTTTTTATATTAATAAAATAAAGTATACTTTATGGGGTGTAAATGTCTACTCCAAGTTCTAGTTATACTACACCAATTTTATTAAACCTCATGTCACCGTATGTACTCTGCTTTGGTTCCTTGCTAGCAAAACAGTGCATGCATGAATTATGTAATTGTGTTTTTTTTTCTTTTTGTTAAAATAACTAAAGATTTAAAAGAGATTATTAATCAATTTTTTTTTATCTGTCAAGAATATTTCCAGACTTAAGGAAAGAGTATTATTTACAACAAACTCCGAAATGAAACAACCTCAGCTTGGAATCGAAATATTTACTAGATTTCATATGAGCTACTTATACATTCCAGTAGTGTCAGTCTAATTTCCAGAACAATGGCTATATGATTTATTAAATGGTCATTACTTTAAGCGGATAGACGTTATTGTATCAACTATGTATCATTGATTTATTGATATTCGGCCTGGTTTAAAATCCTAGTTACGTGAAACAATACATTTAAGAACACTAGCATAAATTATTTGGATAATTTTCTTTACCAAATCAGTTTTCAAAAACAAACACATTTCTAAAATATCTATTTCTAGGTAGAGATAAATATAAAACGCATTATTTGTGTCACTCTCAGGAACATAAACTAAGTACAAAAAATCTGGAAAAATAAACTGAACTCGACACGAATTCGATTCGCTGAGCACAGTCATACAGCGTCGTACTGGTCGTGTGATTATATTTTATAGCGTGTAGACGCGGATTCAGTTATTGGGTGAAGGGTGAAGTGTTACTCTTATATGCGGAGCACATGACAATACTAAATTATAGGTATTTGAACCACTACAGTAATCCACACACACACACACACACACACACAAACACACACACACGCATATGACTCTGTGCGTGTGTGTGCGTGCGTATGTGTGCTGCTGTTGTTTTTGTTGCGGTTGTTGTAGTTTATGTTGTGGTTGTTGTTAACGCGGCGAACTGGCAAATTCGTTAGAACAACAGGCAGAATGCTTAGCGGCATTTCATCTGTCTGCACGTTCTGAGTTCAAAATCTCCCAAGATCGACTTCGCCTTTCATCATTTCAAGGTCGATAAAATAAGTATCAGTTGAACACTGAGCTCGGTGTTATCAACTAGCCCTCTGCCACCGAACCTGCTGGCGTTGTACCAAAATTTAAAATGATTGTTATTAGCGATGCAGTTTGCAGTGCACGTATAAATTGAAAGGTATAATAAATAAACGCTCCAATCGGTCAAAACAACTTTATATCATTCCCAAATAATCCAAAATCGTATATAAATATATGTTAAAACAACAGGGCGCCCAATATATATTTAATATATATCTATATTCGGTTTATAATATATTGGGAATGATGTAAATTGTTTTGACCGATTGGAGCGATTATTCATTATACCTTTCAATTTATTTCTCCTTTCGCCTCGGTGCCAGCTGACCACTCCAATATGCAGTCCTATGTTTAGTTTTGTTCTTCGGGTTAACGAAATTGCTTTTCGGTTTAGTGAAGTTATAAAATTACCTTCTTATACATACATGCACATTTATATATATATATATATATATATATATATATATATATATATATATATATATATATATATATATATATGTGTGTGTGTGTGTGTGTGTGTGTGTGTGTGTGTGTGTGTGTGTGTGTGTGTTTGTGTATGTGTGTGTGTGTGTGTTTGTGCGTGTGTTATTTCTTTACTACCCACAAGGGGCTACACACATAGCGGACAAACAAAGACAGACAAACGGATTAAGTCGATTATATCGACCTCAGTGCGTAACTGGTACTTATTTAATCGACCCCGAAAGGATGAAAGGCAAAGTCGACCTCGGCGGAATTTGAACTCAGAACGTAGCGCCAGACGAAATACCGCCAAGCATTTCGCCCAGCGTGCTAACGTTTCTGCCAGCTCGCCGCCTGCTCGCGTGTGTGTGTGTGTGTGTGTGTGTGTGTGTGTGTGTGTGTGTGTATACATATATATAGTGTTGTATTTCGGGATGGTCATTTTCTTTTTTGCCAAATTAACATACTAAACACACGCACTATATATATATTTTTTTGCTTCATTCGTTTGTTTATTATAGTTCTGATTTTATTATTTTACCTCACATACATCTTCCGGAAATCTATCGTCACACATCTGTGACCTCTTCAGCGACAGTTTTCGTTTTTTTTTTTTGTGTGATCTTGCTCCTCTAACTCCATTCCGTTCTTCTAAGATGTGTATACTTATGTGTGTACGTGTTTGTGTCCTTGACTTTGTGTGCGCGTGTGAGCATGTGTGTGTGTGTATGTGTGTGTGTGTCTCATAGTTTTTAGCAGCAATGTGGCCTTTCCCTCAGCCCCATCCCCTCACCCCATGTACTGCTGCTGTCCGACCCCACCCCCAGTTCCTGTATTTCTCTGCGTGTCTGGGTTCGCCTACAGTGTTACCATCGTGGTATTTGTTGTTGTTAGCACCACCGCTGCTGCTGACCGGGTTAGTTGTGTTGTTGACATTGTTATGGCCGTCCA
Organism: Octopus bimaculoides; assembly: GCF_046866305.1. Taxonomy (NCBI): domain Eukaryota; kingdom Metazoa; phylum Mollusca; class Cephalopoda; order Octopoda; family Octopodidae; genus Octopus; species Octopus bimaculoides. Next base: position 41,359,362 of record NC_142935.1, on the reverse strand, counting down.
TGAAGTGTCATGTGTGTGTTTTGTTTATTTTATCTCCTCTGTCTTACATTTATCACAGGTATGTGACAGATATATTTATATATTTATTTATTTATGTGTTTATATATGTATTTACATTTTTACTCTTTTTATACATCTATCTCTATATATGGTAAGTGCATATATGTCTATTGTGTGTCTATTACCCTGTATATTTCTGTGTATTATTTACGGTTTTTTTCCCCTTTACTCTCTTTCTTCTCATGCCTACTGTCTCCAATCATGTACTATAGCGGTAGGGGTGTCACTATTCCATTCATTCGTGTTTTCTGTTGAGGCTCGATCTGCCTAATGTTATGTGTGTAGCTTTTGTAATCTGTCGAAGTGTCGTGTCACTTCTATGTGTTGATAGTACTTTAACCTCTATGCCATTAAAGGAGCCTCCATATTCTGCCTGAGCACGTTGGTATATCACTGACGAACTTTTCGCTTCTATAAGCTCTCGCCAGTGTCCACCTATTCACTCTCCTATTCTGCGTCCAGTCTCTCCAAAGTAGGTAGTTTGCTCTCAGAACATCCAAGCTATACACTACATCTCTAACCTTACAGTTAACCTGTGTGCACATCCTACATACAACAATTGTACTCCGTACGGGGTGACTTATCAAAAGGATAGGTATTGCAGATCAGGGATTTTAAAAGAGTACCAGGCCTCTCTACTACTTTAATTCGTAGATTAGCCTTAATGTTTTTCTAAAAAGGTGTGCCAGTTCGCCGTCAGGTGTAGCATCAACGAAGATGACACCCTGGTACTTTTTTGTTGTCATACCAAATGTTGGCCTTATTATTTTATTTCTAGTTCTTTCCGTGTTGTTTCAAGATTTACTCCTGTACAGCGGGCAGATCCCTTTAGCATCACTCTCTATGACGGCTTTGTACTTCGTCCTGTCTACTTAGGACACTTTAATCTTGTCCTTTGGTTGTAGCCAGATAACTGCATGCGGTGGATGAAGTGTTGTATGTGTCTTTCCAAATCCCTAGGATCGCACGTGCGAGACACATTGCTCATCACTCTCACCAAGTTAGCTATCAGAATGTTGAACTTGGCGTTGTCCTCAATCACTGCGTTCTTGTGAACAAAGTACTTAGAGGACATGGGTTTGGCATAATGTAAGTGAAGGATCTGGGCCTTACCGTTCTTCGTTTCTACGTCTAAAACGTGTAATCTATAGCTAGGGTGCTTGCTATGATAGTCTATCGTTATTTCTATACTCTAGTGGATGGAATTGGCTATTTGCTGGATGCTCTCCATAGTGATAGCTTCTAGATCATCAACATTGTTTCGTCGGGGGAATGTTGCGGGGCTCTGTCTGCTATATTGATATCATCCACATAGCGGGAGTATATGGTTAGGTTTATGGAGCTCTCTGCTAATTTCTCTCTAAGTTTCCTATCCCACCATACCATATATAGTTTACCCACATCACCAGCAATACTGATAACGATAGCTGCACCTTCCTATTAGGCGTATATTTTGATATTAAACTTAACTCGTTTGCTTTAACGCAAGCATCCTTTGTAAGTATCTTTTTCAAGCATGAGAGACAGGTCTCTTATTTGAGGATATCTTCTTACCTCCCTTCTATAAATTGTAGTGATTTTATGAATGGCGACAGGAACTACGTGCCTTCGTGACAAAAGGAGAAATTAAATCATACCTGTGTACCTAGAAGTTGAGGTCTATTCATTACATTCTTTGATCTACATCAAACCTGATTAATCAGACATAGTAAATGACATTCTAACAATGGTCATTGCATTTGTTTTGAGATGCCTGAGACTACATTATTTAGCCTATATCATTCTTCTTTTAAATAATTATATTCTGAGCGTAATTTGAGGGAGATTTGATCGGTAGTTTGTTGTTTAAAACGTTTCTGTCAAAGGTGCTTATTGTTCTCATACAATATTCCACTCGATCAAATCGATAACGAACGGTGACAGCTTTTCTCAAATGTGTCTGTGTAAAATTCTTACAAAGTCTATGAGATGCATACAGCTTCAATAAATCGTCGCCAAACATGAACCATCTCTTTTAAGCTATCTGTACCACATTGTCTCGTCATTGTTACTCATGCTTTTGCACCCCCTCTTTCTATTCTACCACCAGCAATCCAATTTTACGTCTCACACTCGGCATCCATCTCGTCTATATATTTGTGCCAACAATCCATATAGCGAAAATGTTATAAAGTTCATGTCACATTTACTATACCCTCATTCTTTCTTGTCACTTCCTCACGTAAGACTTTGTATTCAAAAGCTTTTGGTTTAGCATTAAATGTAGCTGTACTGTATCAGTATCGATATCCATAAAGTAATTTTATCTTAGATTGTGTGCCAAGAGACAGTAAAATTACCATATAAATTTAAATATTCACATTCCACGATATACTCTTTTAAGACTTTCCTCAAGCTCCAAGGCATGCTGTTCATTACTTTATTCTGTAGTCTTCAAAAACTCGAGATAATAAAGAATTTTTATCATTTCTCTTTCTCTACTCAAATTGTATGGAATGGAATAATTTATATTCATAATTTTATATCTGTAATTGAACAGTTAAAACCCAGATCAAACATGCTTACTTCTATTATTAAACTATCCAATAATAGTTGCATTTCTACTGCTCTCATGTCAGGATCACCAGGTCGACATCATAATATAGAGTGGCTAAGATCACAATTTCTATACATTCTATGCCACATCTTCTTTGTCTTCCTGCATCAAATACACAGTGAACATCACTACATGTAGGGGAGACAGTACGTTTTGAAGCAGAATACATACTTGGAATCAAATGGTTCAAAGACAGAGTCAGTCGCCATAATCTTACAAAAGGCTACATCAGCTGACAAAAGCTTCCTGAAAATTATAAAGAATTTTCAAGAATTTGTAAGATGTAATACATGAAAGATGTATTCGTACGATGCATTCGTAAGGTGTAATCTTATGTAACAACCTATAGCGTTAATGGCATTCTCAATACATACCTTTGTAATATGTCGTATTGCAATGATTGATAATCGCAGATTTCTACCCACAGTCTTCTCCTGCTAACCAAAACTGCGTCCAGGTCTGATTAAAATTATTGACACCTTCCGATATTTTATGGCTATAGGTGTTACGGTAATACATGGCCGGTACAACATTCACGCAAATCTTTCTTCCTACTCGCTGAAATTTGACGAATTTTATTTTCTAGATGCCTGCACTTAACCATCATATAAATAATATTTGTTTGCGTCTGTGTGCGAGAGTGTGTGTCTTGCCGACGAACATCGTCACCAGTTTTCTTTGATTCTGATGCATCTCGTGTGTGTGTGTGTGTGTGTGTGTGTGTGTGTGTGTGTGTGTGTGTGTGTGTGTGTGTGTGTGTGGTTATGTTCAGTGATAACAAAAACAATTTTACATTAATTTGATGGGTTACTATCCCCAATACACAAACCTACATGCACGCACATAAAATTGTATAAAATTGTATGCATAAAATGTATGCAGGTTGGAAAACCTTTTTTAATCCTTTTTCTTTCTTTTTGTCTTTTGTAGCTTTAAAGTTAAAACTTTTCATTTTTAAATCAAAACTTTATGAAATTTATTTGTATTCTCATTTTTATACATGAATATATACACAATTCTTATAATGCCCACTTTCTTAAATATCGGAAGGCCTAAATTAATATATTATGAAAAACGCACCTTTGAAACAAAAGTAAAGAGATATAAACAAATATCCCACAAAGTCTACGTCCATAAAACACATGGGTTGAAATTTCTGCATACTAATCTAATTGGTTATCGAACAATGAATACCTACTGAGAAACATACAGACCAACAAACTTTACAGCTACCCATATCCTCTTGTGAACATCAAATTCTTATACCATGACATGGACAAATAATAACGCCCACCTTCAAAATAACAAGACAGTATGCCCTTAATAACAACAGCAGGAAAAGAAACTGACTAGCTAAAACATACTGCTTACTTACATTCGTTTATGAACCCCTAAAATATACCAATCCCAAAATTTGACGCCAAAAGGGACGCGGGCGTGGCTGTGTGATTAGAAGCTTGATTCCCAACCACATGGTTCCGGGTTGGGTTCAGTCCCACTGCGTAGTAACTTTGGCAAGTATCTCTTACTATAGCCTCAGGCCGCCCAAAGCCTTGTGAGTGGATTTGGTTGACAGAAAATGAAAGATGTCCGTCGTTAGATAGATAGAGAGAGAGAGAGAGAGAGAGAGAGAAAGAGAGAGAAAGTGATAGATAGATAGGTAGATACATACATACATACATACATACATACATACATACATACACACATAGATTAAGTGTGTGTGTGAGTGTGTGTCTGTGTGTGTGTATCAGTTTTTATCCCACCACCGCTTTACAACCTGTCCTGAAGTGTTTACAGTTCGGCAAAAGGGACCAGTAAAATAACTACCAGGCTGAAAGAAATATAAGTCCTTGAGTCGATATTTTCGACTAAAAATTCTTCAAGGTGGTACCCTAGCATGGCTGCAGTCTAATGACTGAAAGAGGTAAAAGGTATGTCTGTGTATATAAGTTAATGTTAATGCGAGTATATAGAATTTGCAGTAAACAGACACGTATGGAGAGGAAACAACAGTTATCCTTAATGAAAAGGCCAACGCAATAATTCGAAAAGTGCTGTATTCAATATCAAACTGTAACCATAACATAAATTTAATTTAAGCTAATACTTCAATTTGATTTAGCAAGTTATTTTTTGTCTAATTAGGTTTTCTTAAAATGCCCATATAAGCACGCCTGTCCGTTTATATGTATTAATATATCTACATCTATCTATATCAATTTGAACGCATACTCTCTCTCGCATTCTCTCTCTCTCTCTCTCTCTCTCTCTCTCTCTCTCTCTCTCTCTCTCTCTCTCTCTCTCTCTCTCTCACACACACACACTCTCTCTCTCTCTCTCTCTCTCTCTCACACACACACACATACTCCTACATGATTAAGTAAGTATATCTACTACATATGTGGAAAATCGGTTTGTGTTTGTGTCGTTGTTAGCTAACTCCTCCTATATCGTTTTATTGGTTTTGATGAACCTTGACAGGTAAGTAGAACTCATGTCTGGAAACTTTGTGACATACTTAGATTGTTGAAAGTATCGATAATACGGCCCCTGGAAGGGACCTTTATATCTACCTCATAGAACTAATTTTTTTTCATTCCCAAGGGAAAAAAACCCATAGCACCTGCGCAATATTTTTTCTTAAATACTCAAGGGAAACTACTCATTTCATTGTTTATGTTCAATTACTTTGAATATTGATTATTTGTGTGTCCAAATTCTAATTTTTGCAGACAATATCACTTTTATACATTATTTGACACGTAAGTAGAACTCATATCTAGAAATCTCGTGACATACTTAGATTGTTGAAAAATATCGATAATAGGGTCCCTCCAATGGATCCTTCAAATCTGCTATATGTTACTAATATTTTATTTAAACAACCCAAGGGAAATAACCCATACTACCTGCAGTTTTTAGCGAAGTAATCAATATTTGATTCTCACGATCACCCGACTTAATTCTGCATTTCACTATTCAGTTTTGAATTGCTAAACGTTATTGAAGTCATCACGCAGTCGAACTTAAACTCAATGGCTGTGAGTCACAACAGCAGTTTGTTTTACTGTGTGAATATTTTGCATTGTATATTTTGCACTGTGCGCATCTTCAGAAAACATAGATTTGGTAGAAATAGTGAGCTAATGTGCGGCACAAACATTTGATCACTTTAAACAAATCATTTGTGCAGGTCGTTTGGCAAAAGCTAAACGCTCATGCGTTCTCTTCCACAGGAGAGTACATCGTATATTTGCATACATGCATGTATCTTTGTATGTATGTATGTATGTATTATCTATCTATCTATCTGTCTGTTTATCTATCTATCTATCTATCTATCTATCTATCCATCTCTCTCTCTCTCTCTCTCTCTCTCTCTATATATATATATATATACATATATATATATGTATGTATGCATGTATGTATGTATATGTATATATTCACTATTAAATTGAAAGAAGGCAACAAAACGAAAATATTTTACACACACACACACACACATGTATATATATAATTCCAAAACAGGTGTAGTAAATAAAGAAGCGAACATATACCAAGTAGACAGGCGAATAGAAAACAAAGAAACTCACCATTTCATCATCACTTATCGGCCAGAGGGTCAAATGCAAATACACATGTGCGTGTGTGTGTGTGTGTGCGTAAATATCTATATGTATATATATATATACATATATATATATATATATATATATACATATATATATATATATATATATATATATATATATATATATATATATATATATATATATATATATATATATAATAGAGTTATTAATATTTCTAAGTCTCTCTAAAGGAGACTACGGCAGCGGTACTGGAAATTAATAGTTATCGCCAAGCCAACATGGTAGTCCCAAAATTAGGACGAAAGCTGCCGTGAATTAGCTCCAAGAAGCCATCGCCTCTAGCTAGCTATGTGACACACGAAACCTGTGTCCTTTATAACCTTCGAACAGGGGAGGTCAGCAGTGTCCCCCTGCTGGTTTGGCATCTGCAGACTAGTTTCAGGGTGTTGCCCCTTGTCAATGCAGAGCAGCCAAGCCCTAGCCAAGCCCTAGATTCCACTGAAATTAGATAAATAACTTTCGAACAGATAGTCAGCAGCGCCGCCTGGCTAGGGCTTGGCTGCTCTGCATTGACAAGGGGCAACACCCTGAAACTAGTCTGCAGATGCCAAACCAGCAGGGGGACACTGCTGACCTCCCCTGTTCGAAGGTTATAAAGGACACAGGTTTCGTGTGTCACATAGCTAGCTAGAGGCGATGGCTTCTTGGAGCTAATTCACGGCAGCTTTCGTCCTAATTTTGGGACTGCCATGTTGGCTTGGCGATAACTATTAATATATATATATATATATATATATATATATATATATATATATATATATATATATATATCGTATTCCCGAGCGTCATACTAATATATACTTTTGTTATTTACACCACCTGTCCTCGTCTGTTGTTATTTTTTGTATATTCTCCCATATATATATTTTTACACCAGAAATTCGGCAAAAGAATATAGTATCTGTTAACAATCTTATCAAAAAACTTACAGTTGAGTTTTTGTATATATATATATATATATATATATATATATCAACTGTAAATAGAGCTCAAAACTGATTCGTTGAAAATACTTTATTACAACAACAATAATAATAATAATAGTAATAATGAAATTGACCTATGTACATTTCGATGGAACATCCAGAATGATTAATACATATAAAATATTATAAAATATAGGATACTCCATCTCTTCAGGGTCCCATTATTATTGCTATCATTATTATTATTAGTAGTAATACGCAGCCAATAAAAACAGAAAACATTCAAATCCAATTTCCATAGTTGACCCATGAAAATATACAAAACAGGATGAAAAGGTAATAGATAGCACACAACTGTTCATCCCAAATGTGCAAGGAACGAGCAAATGGCAAATTAAGTCAAACCTAAAAATTGTATATTATAAAATTCAGTTACTGATCAATTTAGAACGCTATAAAATTTTTAAAAATCCGTTAGAGCAATAATCATCAAAATAAATAAAGAAAGAAAGAAATCATACCGTAGAAAACAATTTTTAAAAAATTAATAATCATAACATTCAAACTAGAGGAACTTGGTTAAACAGAAACACACTTAAAAAATAATAATAATAATAATAATAATGATAATGTTCTTAAATAAAATTCTCTCTAATAAACTCTAGCACACACCAATATACACAATTAAAAATAAAATTTAATATTGTATCAATTCAGCGTAAACTAGCAAAAAACTTCAAAAGTATACCTTAGGACTACCACGCTATATTACACTAAATCTCTATATCCGTGTTACATTTACGTTATCGCAGAATGTAAATAAAAAAAGAAAACGGTCTTCAATGAAAAAATCCTTCAATAAAATTCTAACTCACACATACGGTAACACCACACTACACTTATCTATATTCTAACTATACCTACACACAGACACACACACACACACACACACACACACACATATATATATATATATATATATATATATATATATATATATATATATATATATATATATATATATGTACATATGTGTGTGTGTGTATGTAGTATATGTATGTAATGTATGTTTGTCTATGTGTTTATATACTTATGTTTGTATATAGGTATGTGTATATGTTTTTATATATCTTTAAATTTCTATATATAAATGTATTTATATATGTATATATTTGTACGTATATATGTATGGAATGTACTTGTGTATACATTATATACATATATACATACATGCATACATACAAATAAAATTCGTTTGTATAGAAAGTATTACGTTGTTTTTGATATTTCATTTTAAAGTACTAGAATGTGATTTAGTATTGCAAATTTAATCATCGAAGCTATTTTCTTCTTTTTTTTCTCACTTCTTTCCATCAATTTTTCAGTTTTTCGGATGTCTGCTTAGAAAAATACCCTAAGTTTGAAATTGAACAATTTTTTTTTTTCTGTTTGTGTCATATTTTACTGTCGAAGTGGTTTTCCAAGACTCAAAATAGTTGAGATTGATGGAACAATGTCTGGAGGATATAGTGGTGTGTTTTTTTTCTTTTTTCTTTCTCTTTTCTATCAAACAATTCTACAAATTTTTTTCGTGACCGGTGAGGTATATATTCGAGAATTAACTCGGTGAAAAGGAAACCTCTCTGCGGTTAATTGAAGCGGAACTTTTCTAGCCAAAGCTATCTCCATACACTGTATTGCACATATAGTAGACTTCAGACGATTTTGTTTCTCTCGGGTCTAATAAATAGTTCTTTCCATTTCCTGACAAAAGCTAAATAAGATTTTCTTTGGTGAAACCCTTATGATGGAGGCGCGCAGCGTTGTGGTTATGGTGCTGGACTCATGTTGGTGAAATTGTGATTTCGATTCGTGGATCGAACGACGCATTGTGTTCCTGAGCAAAGTACTCCATTTCACATTACTCCAGTCAAACCAACTGGCAAAAATATGTAATTCTGCAACGGATCGGATCCTCGTCCAGGTGGGCAATATACATACCGCAGATACCGGGAAACTGTTCCTAAAATTCTCATGGATGTGGTTCAGCTTTTTTAAATTCCGACTGTACTGAATATTTCACTGCTCTAAAAACCATTTGTCGTCTTCAGAAAAAATTCTGTTTAAAAATCGAACTTGTAGGTCACATGAGCAACCTATTTTCAAAAATTTGAAATTTATTCTGACTTCTTCAAATTATTATGAATGTTTATAATGCCAACATTAATTTCAGTGGAAAATCCTTCACTTTTGCAGGAGGATTCCATTTTGTCATTTTTTCATCCAGTTTCCACTCATATACTTATTTAAAATTTAAACCACTCACTGCAAGTTCTACTACTCAATACCTCTTGACCATGAGATGCAATGAATAACATGTTTTTTTTTTATATTTTTGGTCACCTCGCCGGCATCAGAATCTCAATAAAACTCGCAAAGCAGAAATGTCAGCTTTCTACCTTTTTTTTTAATGGTTCTTCATATTAAAATTTATGAACTAAAATTCACTGCATCATACAATACATGCTACCATTGCCTCCTAAGTTTCTCCATCACCACTCTACACGGGATCACAATAATGTTTTTTACTCAAGGCACAAGCCCGAAATTTATAGGGGGGGGGGGGCAGTCGATTAGATCGAGTCCAATATGCAACTGGTACTTAATTTATCGACCCCGAATGAAAGACAAATTCAACCTCGGCGGAATTTGAACTCAGAACGTAACGGCGGACGAAATACTGCTAAGCATTTCGTCCGGCGTGCGATCGTTTCTGCCAGCACGCCGCCTTCAATAGATCACAATAATACTACAACAATGACGCCCTCACGAATTAAAAATATAAACACACTATAATTATGACAAGTGGACCCTCAAGATATACTATACATACATTACTGTTCAAGGTTACGCATTATTTTGAGTAATAGATTAATATCACTCACAGATACACACATACACACATATACACACAAAGTTTAACACACACTTGCACCGATACCATTCTACAGTGATCGGAAATAACGTTGCTACAATACAGTGAAGGAAAAATCTTTGAATTTTGTATCTTACATTTTTGGCAGCTCTTTCTCTACGATATGAATACGAATATTCACATCAGTGAGCAACTGGTAGACCTGGAATCCAACCCAATCTGACCCCACCTCGTTTCCATTACTTTCTCTTTCTCTCATACACACACGCAAACACGCATTTATGCAGCATGATACATAATATGTAAACCATCAATCCATCGTATTGCAACCATGCAGTGATCAAGTGATCCCATTAACCCATTATGTAATCTATATTTAAACACATCATACCAGCAATTTCAGAAACACGAGAGTCCGAGGACGGTACAAGGTACATATGCACTAATGAAAGCATAGGTGTATGTATCTGCATGCAAACACGCTTACTGGCATTTCTACATGTCCAGCTATCAATCTATCTATCTAGCTAGCTATCTATTTATATATAGATAGATAGCTTCCTATATATATATATATACATATATATAGAAGTATATATATATATATATATATATATATATATATATTTCGTTTTTGGATTTGGTTTGCAAGATTTTTTATGTGATTTCGTGTGTTGAAGCATATTCTGTTGTGTCTGGGGAGAGTCATCTTCTTTTCGTGCCTTAAAATTTAGCACACTCACCGTTAAAATTTCCACTTATTATTTTTTTTTTCCTAAAATTTTCGTTGTGTCTTGCAACCTTTTCAATAGTCTTTCCTTCATCAAGAATGCACGCAGGCAATTGTTGTCATGGAAATTCATTATATCATGAATCACTAAACATGCGGATGAGATGAACGATCAGTATCAAAGGGCATACCTATACACAAAAGTCTAATATTCACCTCACATACATGCATATATATATATATATATATATATATATATATGTATATATATATATATATATATATATATATATATATATATATATATATATATATATATATATATATATATATATGTATATATATATATATATATATATATATATATATATATATATATATATATATATATACATATATATATATATATACATATATATACTGTGGGCAGCCCAGAAGTCACTTAGGGGTTTTAATTTTTGATATCTCCTTTATTTTTACAAATAGGTGCATGAAATTTTAATTCAATATCGACGAGATTATTGACATTAATTTGCATTAGTCTTTTTTTATCATAGCTCTGCGTTGCGTATGGAAAATTTAAATGGCGTCCATTTTCTGCTTCACACTTTATGGGGTGCAATTATCTTTAGTGTTTTGGTCTAGGATTCTCAGAGCTCCAAAACTGGAAACTGGCAATTTTGTCTGTTGGCGAAACCATTCAAATGATAGTGAGCTTCATCAGGCATGATCGATTTTGTATAAAATTTGTGTCATTTCGTGCCAATACCTGGATTCCTGAATTGGCGCCTGAATTCATAGTCCTGGGGCTTCAACTGCTGAATCAACTGAACTTTGTATAAAAAAAAGTTTAAAGCTGCTGAGAAGTCTTTGCAGCGAAGTTTCAAATTCCACGCTGTCTAGACTGCCTACGGGTCCACGTGCACTCGTAACTTTGCCTTATCGGTTCTGAAGTGCAAGGTCTTTCAGATCGTGGTAGATGACTTACTGCTCCTTGTTTTTCAAAGCTTCGAGCTAAGTTCTTAATTGTGTTTTTACTTGGGACATTTCTCACTTGAAAATGCTAACTGTATGCTCCCTTGGTTTCAATAATTGAACGCTGATTTTGACAGAACAATTTCACCACTTGGGTTCGTTGTGTGGTGCCATATTTTTCAAAAATTAATTTCCAGGATCTAGTCCATAAAGAAAAACCTGAAAAGAAAAGAACTGTGAAAAAATAAAAGCATTATAAAAAATTGCAAACCCTCAGTAACTTTTGGTCACCCGTGCATTTGTGTACGTGCGTGTGTGTGTGTGTGTGTGTGTGTGTATCTGTCTGTCTGCGTGTGCGCGCGCGCGTGTGTGTTCGCAGTTTACAACCAAAAGGCACAAGCACAATCTTCACTAAAGTGACTAAGGGTGCAGGTCAGCACCAAAATTGCTAGAAATAAGAGTCAAAACAACTCTTAGCCACAGGCAAGCGCCTACCTAATGACTGACAATAGAGACAATCTCCCAACTGCAGGTGAAATAGATTCAGATCATCAATGATTTCGGTTTTAATCAACTTTCATCAGTGACCCTTACCCAGTTGCCGAGGGCTAAAATTAACTCGCCTTGTCAGATTATAGAAAATACCATAGCAATAGGTGACTGATCTCGTAAAATGGTAAAATGAAAAATATAAATTATTAAGGTGGCTATTTGCAATTTACAACCAAAGGCAAAAGTACAATCTAAAACAAGTGACTAAGAGTGCAAGTTAGCACCAGCATTGGTAGAAATAAGATTAGAGCAAATCGTAGCCACGGGCTTATCTAATGACTGACAGGAGAGACAAGCTCTCTACAAATAGATAGATAGATAGAAAAACAATTATTCATACGCATAAGTATTTATTGTGAGGGTGCCAATGAAACAATATAGTATTTCACGCACCATATATTACCCGCAACTTACACACCAGATATATTTCAGTACAACAAATAGTCAGGTGTTTGTTTGTGTGTGTGTGTGTGTGTATGTGTGTGTGTGTGTGTATGTATGTGTGTGTGTGTGCGTGCGTGCGCGTGCGTGTCTATGTGTGTGGGTGTGTCTGTGTGTTCTCTTCTTTTTTTTTTAATTTAATACTAGAGGAAATTTTAACCGGCCACCTACTTAGTAGCAAAGGTGCAAACGGAAGTAACTTCTACTAACGATCAACCTTTAAATTTTAAGGTTTTGCAGACTATTCTAGTCCAAGATATCGTTTTCATTTGTAGGATATGAATTAAAGATAAACATTCTCTCCCTAAACAATACTTTGCTGAAGACGGGTTGGTATGTATCATGTGGCTCCAATAATGATAGGTATGAAGCTGAAAGTGTATGTTGGGTACTGAACTTTGATGATCTATAGCTGTCTTCTTTCTCTTGTATTTTTCTAACCACATTTTTCTCCAGAAGGCAGCAGATATGCGCAACAGAACACATCTTGTTCTTTGTTATACTACATAACGATGTGTCCGGTTGTGTTTTAAATTTTTGACTGTTTAACTTTTTAGGTTCCACCAATTTCTTTTGATCCACCAGTCTCAGTACGGTGAAATTCGTTAGTAGGCATTTTTCTTTTTTGTTACCCTGTTCGAGAGCGTTTAGTGTGTATGTGTGCATGTACACATACATACATACATACATACATACATACATACATACATACATACATGCATACATACATACATGCATGCATACATACATACATACATACATACATACATACATACATACATACATACATATATATTCATATACAAAATTCCTTTAAAGGTTGATACAAATCTCAGGAATAGCAAGCAATTCTGAAGTCTTAAGACGATTGCATTACTCCACTTATCGATCCAATTATACAGGTGTTGTTCCCAGTAATTAACTACGATTGAACGATTGCGAATAGACTCCTATGAGACTGTCGGTATCATAATACCAGCTGTTTGTTGCAAAAAGAAGTCACTTATCTACCACGAGAATATTTACTGCAATATATATATATTGAGGATGACAGATATAGAAACAGACAGACAAACATATATATGTAAATAGATACATAGACAGGATCACCAAGTCACCAAGACAAGGCAGATGCCACCAGTGCTGTAGCCACTGATGAGGGATGCAATGACCATGGTGAATACAGTCAACGCTGCACCACAAACGACAAAGACAGGAGAACAGACAAGAAGACGGTAAACACAAACAGGCTTCAAGACCAAACACGTCACACAGAGAAAAAGAAAAAGAAACAGATCTGTAAATTCTACCTAAATGGTACCTGTTGGCACGGGGAAAAGGGACGAAACTGCAAATTTGCCCATCCCAAACACCACCAGCTAAACAAGGTAGATAACCACTTACAACAAAATAAGCGGGAGCGCAGAAAAGGGAAACCAGAAAGCTTAAATCTACGTACACAAAATCCACCGAATACCAACAAGACTCACACAGAGAGAAGTCCGTATATTCCTTCTGCTCCCCAAAAAAGGCTATATGCAGAGGCTGTACGAACTGCAGTAGCTGAGCAGCAAGCTTTTTTAAGCGTGGCCCAGAAAATGGTACAACAGTTAACGTGGATGCAGAAGGTACAGAGTCAACGCCACACAAACCATTGTCCAAGACCACCACAGATGATGGATCAGGGATGGCCACCGCTAACACCAGGAACCCCTGCACAGATATCACACCCATATTCCTACTGAATATCCGGGGCCTATTACGAACAGGCGGCAAAGACAAGTTCCTATACCTGAAAGACCTAGCAACATGCAATCAAGCAATATGCATGGTGCTTACCGAAACGCATCTAACACCTAATATAGCAGATGCGGAGATAAATATACCAGAGTATGCCGTACTCCGAACAGACAGAAGGGATAGAAGTCATGGGGGAGTTGCAATGTACATCCGAGAAGATGTCACACCCCTACTACTACTATCACACTCAAATTTTGTATGTGATACTTTAATAGTACACATAAAACAAATTGATGTAGTTGTATGCTCAACATACCGTCCACCAAATACCGCAAAGCAGGAAGGTAAATTTGAGGACAGCCTCAGGCGCATAGAAGAGGTCCTGACAAATCTGGATCAACACATCAATATACTTTTCCTAGGCGACTTTAACCTCCCAAATGTTAAATGGCCTGAAGGTCACATCCTCTCTGGGATGTCACTGCATGAACAAAGCCAGGCAAAATCATTGCTAGAACTATCCAACATGCTGTTCATGGAACAAGTGATACTCCAACCAACCAGGGGAAGCAATATTTTGGATCTCTGCTTCACAAACAATGTGAGCCTAATCCATAATGTGAAAATAACGCCCACATCTCTCTCAGATCATAACATTATAGAATTAACTATGTATGGTCCTAGACAACCCACTGACACCCACCCCACCAGGAGGATGCAAGCAATATCCAACCTGAATTTCCACGGGGCAGACTGGAAGTCAATTCGCAGAGAGATTCGAAATCAAAACTGGCATGACAGCCTTTCTATACAAGACAATGACCTCAAACTAAGTCATTTTATGTCAACCATACAAGACATATGCACCAAATACGTGCCATATAGAAAGACCAGCAAACATGCCAATAGAATTCCTAGAGACAGGAAAATCCTTATGAGACACAGAACAAAGGTCTCAAACCAGTTAAATAGAGAACTGGAGGATAGGAAAAGGGCTAAATTAAAACTAACACTGTTAGAAATAGAAAACAAAATTAAACTCTCCCATGAAAAGGAGAGAGCAGAGAAGGAGAAGAGAGCAGTAGAAAGCATAAAAACAAACCCCAAGGCTTTCTATAGATTTGCAAAGGAGACTGCTACGGTGCAGTATAAGATAGGACCCCTGTTCCTGCCTAATGGCTCACTGACTGCAGATCCCACATGGA
The DNA here is from genome assembly GCF_046866305.1 of Octopus bimaculoides. Classification (NCBI taxonomy): domain Eukaryota; kingdom Metazoa; phylum Mollusca; class Cephalopoda; order Octopoda; family Octopodidae; genus Octopus; species Octopus bimaculoides. The sequence goes on along the minus strand of NC_142935.1, from coordinate 41,343,543 downwards.
TAAGTGAAGTGCTCAGTACACAGTTCAAGAGTGTCTTCACCTCTCCTCTGAGTCACATGCAGATAAAGAACCCAGCTGATTTCTTTGACAATAGCATTCAGCAGAAGGGGACTGCATCCATTACCTACATCGACATTGAAGAGGAAGATGTGATAGCTGCCATAAATGAAATGAGCTCAAATTCGGCAACTGGCCCCGATGGTTTCCCAGCTGTCCCCTTAAAGTCGTGTAAACAAGAATTAGTAGGACCACTCCGGATACTCTTCCAGAGTTTCCTTGCAAATGGTAAACTTCCCAAAAAGCTGAAGGAAGGCACTATATGTCCTATCCATAAAGGTGGAAGCAGAGCAGAGGCTGGAAACTACAGGCCCATCTCTCTGACTTCACATATTAGCAAAGTCATGGAACGAATTGTCAGAAGGAGATTGATTGCGTTCCTAGAAGAAAATGACTTGCTGAATGAGACCCAGCATGGTTTCCGTCCAGGTAGAAGCTGCCTCACGCAGCTCTTGCAGCATTATGGCTGGGTCCTGAATCAGCTACTTGACCATTCAAATGTTGATGTGATATATCTCGACTTTGCAAAAGCCTTTGACAAAGTTGATCATGGCTTGATATGTCACAAGCTGCGAAACCTTGGCATAGCTGGTAAATTAGGAGAGTGGCTGCATGACTTCCTGAATGGTAGAAGTCAGACAGTTGCAGCCAATGGAGAACTATCTAGGGAAACACAAATATTGAGCGGTGTTCCACAGGGAACTGTTCTGGGGCCACTACTGTTCATAGTGGCCCTTCTGGACATGCCCACGGTCACTCGGAGAGCCACTGTCACTAGCTATGCTGATGACACAAAGATATCTCAGGCAATAAAGAATCCTGATGATATTGTAAGCCTGCAGAATGACCTAAATGCAATATATGAGTGGGCAGAGCAAAATAATATGCAGTTCAATGCAAAAATTTTCGAGTACTGCGATACAAGACCACAAGTACCTCCCAACTGGCATACACAGGGCCTGGAGGTACTACAATCCCAGAACCACAAACAGTAAGAGATCTGGGCATCAACATGTGTAGTGATGCATCATTTCACATGCACATTGTCAAGTTGACAGCAAAGTGCAGACAACTGGTAGGGTGGATACTGAGGACTTTCCGTACAAGGGATCAAAAAGTCATGTTGATTCTATGGAAGACATTTGTTCTGAGCCGCCTAGACTATTGCTCTCAGTTGTGGCCACCACACAGTGTTAAGCGGACAGCAGAACTCGAGGCAATTCAGCGGCACTATACAAAAAAGATCGCCACAGTCCAACAGATGAACTACAGGGAGCGACTGAAGGCACTAGGTCTCTATTCCCTGGAGCGCAGGCGGGAGAGATATGTAATAATATACATATGGAAAATACTGGAAGGACTGGTGCCAAACTTTGGTATCAAGTACTACAGGAATGCCCGCACGGGTCGCCACTGCATGGTGCCAAAGGTACCGTCCACTGCATCTCACATAAGAACGAGATACTGCAGCAGCCTCGGTTTCAGAGGACCTCAGCTCTTCAATGCCCTGCCAAAACATTTGAGAGACATGCAAGACATGGATGCGGAGGTCTTCAAGACAAAACTTGACGCTTTCCTCTCCACGATACCAGACGAACCAATAGCTCGTAATGAGACGCAGTTTAGGGCAGCTGTGTCAAATTCTCTTATACACCAAATGTGCCATCAAAACTCTTGATTGGACCATGTCAGGTGGGGGAGAAGAGCCATGCAAGGAACGTGAAAATCACGGTGGTGCACCAGCATGACCGCAGTCACTTGGCTGAAACACATAAATAAATAAATAAATAAAATAAATATATATATATATATATATATATATATATATATATTATATATATATATATATATATATATATATATATATATATATATATATATATATATATATATATATATATATATATATATATATACAAATATATATATATGCATATGTGTGCGTGCGTATGTTTTGCTAAAACTCCGGTATCTCCATGTAATAATCTGAAAATTAAGAGTGACAAGAGCGTCTGTGTAATATAATAAACTTTTCATTGTTCCCCCGCATATTTCCTGATATTAAAGCCTTTCGTTTTCCACATTCCAGTTGTGGGCGAAATATTTCAGATCTTATCAAAAGTTAAATGGCATCAGCAATATTGCAAGGTGGTTGGTCGCGGGTGTTATTTTACAGTTATGCATGCATAATTTATATACTTATAATTATGGTGTCTGTATTTAAATGTTCCTGTGTATGATATGTCTGTTTAAATGTTTGGTGTTGTGATATGTTTGAATATATGTAAGCACATTTGTAACTATGCACGCATATCAATACGGTATGGCTGTGCGTAGGAAGCTCGCTGTAGATGCACGCATGGTTTGGAGCAATAAGATTGCTTGCCAATCACATAGTGTCGGGTTCAGTCCCACCACCTGACATCCTGGCAAGCCCCGGACTGATCGTAGCCTGGTGAGTTGATTTGGTAAACGGAAACAAAAAGAAACCCGTCGAAGATATAAATATGTGTGAGTTTGTGTATTTATGTGCATGCATGTATGTATTTATATAGCAATGTGTGTATCATCCTTTGAGTTTGTTTCCACACCAGGGCTTGACAACTGGTGACGGTTCTCATAACTTAGCGACTATGCAGAAGATTATGATATTATCTCTACCAGACTTAAAATATATATACGGGGGCTATTTGTTCGACTAAATCCTTGAAGACGGTGTCCTAGCATAGCTGCAGTCCAATGATGGAAAAAAGTAAAGGATAATGTGTGTGTGTGTGTGTGTGTGTGTGTGTGTGTGTGTGTGTGTGTGTGTGTGTGTGTGTGTGTGTATGTGTGTGTGTGTGTGTGTGTGCGCGCGACTTAACCCAAAGAAATAAACAAAGAAACCAATATTTGAAATGCTATACACTATACCAAGAGAAACAATGAAATGGTCAAAGATCATTTCATTCAACAAACCCCACTCATAAATAACCCTGTAGTACCCGATGACCAATGGTTGATTTTACTGAAGATAGTCAAGCCTTCAATGAAATCAAACAAAAATTACACCACTCATTCTAAACATCTGCTGAATGAATAGCAAAATAAGAGCGACACTACCACATATACTTCCATCCCAATATAACAACCATTCCTTCCTCTATTTCCATAATCTCCCCTCCTCTCCACGACAAAGACACAGAAATACCCACATAGCTCGCTTGACCTTCATGCTGGTAAAAATGGAAAAGTATCTCTCTATTGTACATCAGCTAATGTTATATCGCTTGAAGAAATGAATCAGCGATCTTAAGAGACATGTGATCTATGGAATCGCGCGTAGCGATGCATAAAATATTTATAAAATCCATCCAAGGATTATTGTTACTATTATTATAGTTATCTTACATTATAGTCGGTATAACATGATGAAACCCGCAAAAACTGGTCCACCTGTCAACATCATTAGACGGTGGCCGGCATAATGGAATAAGAGCTTTATTTGAATATTCAAAATGTTGCCCATAAGAAAATGTATATGCTATAGATATATATATATATATATATATATATATATATATATATATATATATATATATGTATATATATATATATATATATATATATATATATATATATATATATATATATATATATATGTATATATATATGTATATATATATATATATATATATATATATATATATATATATATATATATATATATATACATATATGCTATATATATATATATATATGTGTGTGTGTGTGTGTGTGTGTGTGTGTGTGTGTGTGTATGTATGTATGTATGTATGTATATACAAGGGACGTGAATATTGTGAAAGCGGAAAGTCGAAAAAAGAGGGGGGATTATAAAAAGGATATCAAAAACGAATGTAAAATTAATATTATAAAAGCCTCATACTACTTGTATTGTTCTCTTGTGCATCTGTCTCAAAGGACTGCGAGGTAAATAGGTTTTATATGCCAGGGCTTTTCATATAGGTTTTGTGTGAATGATAAATTGGGGAGGAATTAAAAATTAATCCTAGTTGTGAAAACTATGGAATTCGGCTTGGTGTGCTGAATAATTTTAATCATTAATTATAGTGGCCGTCTGGTGATGGAGATTGAAGAAGAAATGAAGGAGAAATTTGAAAAATTATGTGTGAAAATGGAAGAAGAATAGAAAATAATTTTGATGTTGAATTTGGAGAAGGTGAAGTGCAATAGAACAGGGGCCAAGTGGTTGGAGAAATGACGAAACGGTAAGTTTATGAAAACGAAAGATTACAAAAAAAAAGAAGGAAAACATGGGACGAATACATAATCAGAAGAGAAAGAACAGTAAACAAACGTAAAGAAAATAATGATGATGATTGAAAAGAATGAGAAAAAAGAAAGGTAGGAGAAACAGACAAATAAGTCAATGAAGGGAAAGAGAATTTTAAAAGGATTTAAGATAATTACGAAATAGTGAAAAGCGATGTATTTGGTGATCTAGTTTCAAAAACCGTAAACAGGAGTAGAAGCAAGTTGCAGAAGGAAACGGAAGCAAGAGGAAGAAAGAAGGAAGCCAGAGGAGGAATAAAAGAATAGTTATACGAACAGGTGTATGTGTATATTCATGTATACAAATACAAATATGTATACACATATAATACATACATATGCATATATTAAGGCTTGGCTGCTCTGCATTGACAAGGGGCAACACCCTGAAACTAGTCTGCAGATGCCAAACCAGCAGGGGGACACTGCTGACCTCCCCTGTTCGAAGGTTATAAAGGACACAGGTTTCGTGTGTCACATAGCTAGCTAGAGGCGATGGCTTCTTGGAGCTAATTCACGGCAGCTTTCGTCCTAATTTTGGGACTGCCATGTTGGCTTGGCGATAACTATTAATTTCCAGTACCGCTGCCGTAGTCTCCTTTAGAGAGACTTAGAAATATTAATAACTCTATTTCTGAAAACCAGTGGATAGATTCCACTGAAATTAGATAAATAACCTTCGAGCAGATAGTCAGCAGCGCCGCCTGGCTAAGGCTTGGCTGCTCTGCACTGACAAGGGGCAACACCCTGAAACTAGTCTGCAGATGCCAAACCAGCAGGGGGACACTGCTGACCTCCCCTGTTCGAAGGTTATAAAGGACACAGGTTTCGTGTGTCACATAGCTAGCTAGAGGCGATGGCTTCTTGGAGCTAATTCACGGCAGCTTTCGTCCTAATTTTGGGACTGCCATGTTGGCTTGGCGATAACTATTAATTTCCAGTACCGCTGCCGTAGTCTCCTTTAGAGAGACTTAGAAATATTAATAACTCTATTATATATATATATATATAGATAGATAGATAGATAGATAGATAGATAGATAGATAGATAGATATAGATATACACACATAAATGCATACATAAAAAGATGAAAAAGTAAAAGTTACAATTCATACAATCACAAATCACACTGTACGTTAACGAAAAAAAAAAAGTATAATATACAAATTCATATGGTCGTAAGTTTGCGTATGTATGCGTGTGTGTTCTTGTGTGTGTGTGTGTGCGTGCGTGTATGTGTGTGTGTGTATGTGTGTGTATGTGTGTGTGTGTGTGTATTTGTGTGCATGTGTGTAGACTATCACATCCGCGTACCTGCACTCACAATTCAGATAGGGAGAGAGGGAGTTTGTACGCAGATATTACTATAGGTAAGAGAAATGTCATTCATCTGAACGTCCTATGTCTGCAAGCAAAAACAATTTCCGAATGTAATACAATGTTATAGACAAAAATTCTATTGAGCTCTGGAATTCACAGTGGTATCCCTTGTTATTATGGATCAAGCAAAAGTTATAGTGTAGCGTATGATGAAAATATTGCACAGACCCCAATCTTGCATACTTTACAAAACCAGTGCACCAATTCTTCTTAGTATAAATATGAATTTGTATTCTTAAAATAGAAACAGCAGGTTCGAAGCAGTGTCCATAGTTATTCTCTTTGGATTTCAAACAGATATTTACAACAGCATGAGAATTGACCTCTATAATAGTGCGTAGTTTCTTTTTTTTTATTCTTGTTTGTGCAAAACAACAATATTCAGCCTGTTATGTTTACACTTGACAGATGTTGTGAGGAGAATATTCCACCAGTGTTCCTTGTGTTGATGCCTGTATATATATATATATATATATATATATATATATATATATACAATAACAGAAGTATTCTCTGTATTTATTCCAGAAGAGTTTGTTTTGCCCAATGGAGTTTGTGCAACAACATCATGCTTCAAAGGGAGGTAGAACCTTGATGTGCATTTTTGAGTAGCTGCTAAACACATGCATGATGTCTTCCACAGAAATATGACAATCTACACTTACAGTTGCATCTTGGAGCTTCAAGGGTTTTACCGTCTTAGTTGTTTATTAGGTAATTCGTATCAATCTCTTATTCTTGGATTGCAAATGCATAAACTTCTAAGAGTGATGTGATGTACCAGCAATGATTCAAAGAGAGGCTTCGCTTGTCAATATTACTGTCTTTTTAAAGTGTACCTGTATGTGGGTGGTGGGAGACAAACGCAAACACAAATGCACACACATTCATGCATATATACATACATACATACATACATACACAAATACGCACGCACGCGTACACTCACACACACACACACACACATACATATATATATATTAACTAGATGGTATCAAAACATTCCTGGACTACATACGTTTAATAAAGATATAACATATTTACCTAAGGAGCGTGAGTTATATTTAAATATAAATAAGAGGAGACCACTAAGTGGATCCTTTGTATGCTAAAAAATAGACGTCAAACCATCCTACCACGAAATCTGTGTTCTCAAATTAGCAACACACTAGACAGAGCTAGACAAATGAAAAAAAATAATAAACATAGCACTTAATTCCATACCATAAGGTTTCGACATGAACAATTAAATAATTGTCTGTGTCTCCTCAGTAAAATCGATGCTGACGCAACAATGGAACTGGACAGCACCGTCTCCGTGAGACGATACACATGAATAAAGTTCTAACATCATGTATTTACCTAGGTTTTAACAATCATCTCCTTCGAAATAGTCATCTTGCACAATAGTACGCCAATTCAAACGCTCCTGCCACTTTTGGAAGCCCGTCTGGAAGTAATTTTCCGTATGCGAGTCGAGGACCTTCTGCGATTCGCTCTGGATCTCAACAATGGTGTTGAAACAGTGACCTTTGAGCTGCCTTTTCATCTTTGGGAGGAGATGGAGGTCTGCAAGTGCTAAACCCGCGAATAGGACGGTTGGGTGCAGAAGCGATACCGTGTTGATTTTGACGAGAGACTAATCAGTGAGTAGAGCTCAGTGAAGAATCAAATTCTTCGCGCTGCACAGATCCGGTTGCTTTCAACGTATGTACTCGATGTAAAATACCATATTTAAAGGGGTGATTCTCGTGGAAGGTCTTTCAGATCGCTCATTATTTTTCAGGGCTCGTATCATTCGAAATATTGCGTACGGCCCATTGCCTCGTTGTCGTAAGCCGCCGAAGCATCCTCAATGTGTCTCTAGCAGATTTCCCATGTTCAATGCATAATTTCACGTTGCCTCTATATTCCTGTCCAAGACAAAATCGCAATACTATGGCATACATGTGATCACAATAACACAAATTTCACAACTTGCGAAGTAAACACACCAATGTCACTCAGTACGCTGCCTCATGAAGATCACTGCTAGCCCTCACTACGTTTCCGTACCACCTCGCAAATATATTCATACACACACCCATACCCAAACGCACACATACATATATATATATATATATATATATATATATATATATATATATATATATATATGTGTGTGTGTGTGTGTGTGTATATCTTGCTGAGAGATTTAAAACAAGTTGATTTTGTCTCTACGAGATCAGCGACGGTCTGTCGCTTAAAGAATGTATAGTGTTTGCGAGTGGACAAGGCGTTCATCAACAGCCAGTAATTTTCTCACACTGAGGATGGTTAACCACCCAGAAACCATGGTCTGTGAGTATGACGTAAGGCTGTAGATGGGAGCGATGACATCCCTTGCAAACACTGTACGGACATAGACTGTGTGTCGATAGCCAGCTGGAAAAGATGTTTTCCTGGGGATTAAACAACAGTAACATCGTCCTTAATAGGGCCACACAAATTCTGTTGGCAAATAAACTTTACTATTCGGTACTGTTACTGTAGATCTCTCGTTGAGAGATTTAAAACAACTTGTTTTCTTTATACGAGATCAGCAACTGTGTGTCGCTTAAAGAATATATAGTGTTTGCGAGTGGAGAAAGCGTTCATAAACAGCCAGAAATAACCACCCAAAAACCATGGTCTGTGAGTATCACGTAAGTCTAGAGATGGGAGCAATGGCCTCCCTTGCAAACACTATATGGACACAGACTGTGAGTCGATAGCCTGCTGGAAGAGATGTTTTCCTTGGGCTTAAATTTACTATATGTGTGTGTATCTGTGTGTGTGCGTCTGTGTGCGTGCGTGTGTGCGTGTGTGTGTGTACGTGTGTGCGTGCGTGTATGTGTGTGTGTGTGTATGTGTGGCGATCATGATTTCAATAACTGGGCCAGATGGCACGTTGCGTTCTTGGGCGAAACACTTCATCTCGCGTTGCTCTGCGATTACTCCAACACCTGACGCGTGATACACCGTACACTTGTTCAGACAACATCAATTTGATGGAGAGAGTGAGCTAGTATGCTAAACGAATATTTGATCA
>NC_142935.1:41324721-41329721 GCF_046866305.1 Octopus bimaculoides | reverse complement strand
CACTTTCTATATTAATTTTTTTTCTGTCTCTATCTCCTTTGTTCTTTTTCTTTTTCCCTACCCTTCTACTCTGTCTGCTTTCTCCCTCTCTTCTCTTTCTCTTGGTTTCGTCCGTTTTCACTCTTGTAACATTAAATTGTTAAATCTTCAAACCAGTAAACGTCTAATGCTTAAAGTAGCACTAGTCGAATTTGAGAGCATCTGTACAATAATATTCAACTTTCTGTTTAGTGCATTATATTTCCGTCGGCGTTAAATTTGCTTCCCATCCTCCCACTAATGCCAACTCAGATTAGAATAACGGAATAAAGAAGAAACTGTTTCAGAATCAATTCTTTTGGTCTACCAGCGTCCATTAACAAAATTAAAAGAGTGATACCGTTCGCATTTTAAAAATTACAACAAATTTTTGCGGTTTACTCTTCAGAAAAATTCAAGTTACACATCAGATACAGTCTGTTGTTTAGAATATTCTTTGCTGCTATCCTTTCGTCAGATCTATGGCATATACATATATATATATATATATATATATATATATATATATATATATATGTGTGTGTGTATGTGTGTGTGTGTGTGTGTGTGTGTATATATATATATATATATATATATATATATATATATATATATATATATATATATATATATATATATATATATATATATATATACATACATACATACATACATACATTCATACATACACTTATATATATGAAAGAAATATTTTATATTCTATTTCTTTATCGTCTAGACGTAATACGGTATCATATGATTTGCAGTGCTTCAACGTTGCGAGGGACAACTATAATGTGCGATAGGCCAATATTTCTTTAGAATATGTTGATATTTTAAACCGTATAGAGGACCGCGTCATTTACAGAAATAGTAATATGACAAACAAAATGTCTTGCCATATTTGGTTACACCCCTTACTTACCGTGAGATTGTCCTTGTATTTCATCCCCCCAGAATCGATAAAATATCTATGTGGAAAAAACTGTAGTCTGTTAGATACAATGTTTATGTATAAGTGTATAAGTACACACATGAGTATGTGTGTATGTGAGTTTTTGTGTGCGCGTTTGTTTTTTTTTTCATTCAATTAGCTTCTGGTATTGTTCTGCTGGTCTCAAACAATAATCTGCAGCTTTACACCACCTTGAATTCAGATATTGTTATTGCTATATGTAGAAACATTTCTGTTTACGACAATGCGTGATGTCAGAACAATAAAACAATCTCTCTCTGAAAAGTAAATCAAGCTATCTTGTGGTCTCTAAGTAAGCTTAAGTGGTTTGAGCCGTTAAATATAAATGTCATTTCTATTATTGCCGAGTCGAATGCGTAGAATCAATGTTTATTCACTTCCAGACTTCAACTGGTTAAGCCTTAAGGGCTTAACCAGTTGATGTCTAGAATGGTCTTCTGTACATTGGCGCTTGTCTATAGGGTAAAACATGAGTCAGAGTTCCAGAGGGTTTCAATAAAAGGTTTCTTGTAAATTTATATAACAATCATTGAGAAAACGGATTAGACTGAAATTTAGGGTCGAAGGAGAATAGGATTATGAAGGAAGATGAAGTGCGTGTCACATGCCTGTTTCGAGGAAAGTAGAACCCAATTCAGTAGTTCAGAAGAATAGAAGTCAGTATTCTAGAAACAGCAGAGATAAAATACAAACAGCACATACATGGGTCATTGGCGTTACTTTGGTCGTGAGTTATTTTCCCAAAATACATTATTTATCTTTCTTGAGATATAATTTATGATTTTTCTCTTTTCTTTGTGTGTGTGTGTCTAAAGTAGTTTTGTCATCATAGATATATGAACGAAGTTATGTTATTTTCGGGTCCCGAAAAGGATTTTGGAAAAGTAGTTTAAACTAAGCAACAAAATTTAGAGAGCAAACTTTACAGAAAATTCAAAATAAACATATATATATATATATATATATATATATATATATATATATATATATATATATATATATATATAAACAAATAGTAAATGAGTATATGCATATATACGTACAGGTATGTGCATACCGACATCCACCTGTATGTATAGGTGCATATCTGGGTACAGGACATTGCAAACAAACGTAGACGAGAACACACGAGCCACATAGAGAACATCTCCTTCATCAGCCACCCACGTTTTAACACCGGCGTTTTGAAGAGCTTGGGCAGGACGCATCGCTTAAAATATATATATATATATATATATATATATATATATATATCTTGCTATGCAACGACCATCACATTTATTGATTTATTGATCTGGTACCTGTTCTGTTGATCCAAACGCTTGAAAAGTAAATCCCTATTTGGTAAGATTTAACCTAATGAATTAGACAGATAAGATTAAATACCGATCAGTAGCAATGACGCAAGGCCCCATGTATTCGAGTGGGGAACAATCAGTTAAATAGATCTCTCTATTTGACTTATTATTTACAACATTGAACTACAAAGGATTAAATGCAAACTCGACTTCCGTGATATCCAATATCTGTACGTGAAAAATATTAAAAAACAGAAGGTATTGGGGAAGATTAAATCGCGATTTATTACATACGAAGAAGTCAACTGTTCAGACATAGTGTTTGACAAGTACTTATTTTTATGAGCATCTTGAACAGCATCATGTAAGTTGTACCTCAGTCAAATTTGAACTTATATACTCCTGTCAAGAAAGAATAGTGAGATCTGGATGAGAGTTGGCTTCTATATCTAATTGAGTGACTACTACCTTGTTCTTTCGCTTACTCACAGAATTCCAATGTCTGATCTTATACTACCTCCTTCTTACTTTCATTAATTATTTCGAATACATGTTTTTAAAACTCAATATATGTTTTTTAAAAAAGAATCTATGTTGCAGAGTGCTACAAGGCACTGGTGAGAATTAGTTTTGTGAAGGAGAAATCTTCGGAGTGCACTTTATACGTCAACGGAGCATCACTGAGACAAGTAGAGAAATTTAAGTGTCTCTGAGTCTTGTAAACCTAAAAAAAACTTTAGGAATTTTGTTCGACCCTCTACTAATTTTGTCCAAAAGATAATGTTTGATATTTATTCCTGTTTATGGTATTCCACCATCCACCCCTGAGTCTTCAATAATATAAATGACTCTGGACGTAAAGTCAAGTGAGTGAAGAAATCACAGATGTATGGCTAATAACTGTTGACATTTTATTCTAATCTTTCAAAACTCCTTTCGTTCATTTCTTCATTTCCATTTTGGCAACGTTCCGAAACATATAAGCAAAATGATAAACATATACAACCTGAATGAAATTTCAAAACGGAGCAGTCACTATTATTGTTGTTGTTGCTGTTGTAATTCGGGTTATTGTTGTTTAGTCACTTGTGTCCGTTCTGTTCTAAAATATGGTAAATATTGGAGACTATGATATTGACATCATGGAAAATGATCATTTTCTTTCTCTACCCACAAGATCGTATAAAATAATAGTTGTCAATGAATTTCCAAGTCATTTGATCACCTAAAATCTATGCTTGCATACTATAGATATATTCTGTAGTATATTTTAGAATACATAGATAAATGCATACGTACACGCACACACACAGACTGGCGTACTCAGACAGGCAGATACACACACATAAACACACGCACACACACAAACACAGTCCTGCATATGCAGAGAGAAAGAAAGGGAGAGTGTAGATAGATAGATAAATAGATAGATAGATAGATAGATAGATACATACATACATACATACATACATACATACATAAATACATACATACATGCATACATACATACATACATACATACATACATACATACATACATACATACATACATATAGGTATAGCAATAAGTAGAAATTTTTATAGTTATATCAACTGTTATGCATATATATTATATAAATTGGACTTGGACGATCATTGTATTCTTTCTTGTCTTGAGGTTCACAGCTGGGTGGATTCGTGTGAAAAATAGTACACAGGTGGAGACGGGTGCATAAATGGTGCTGCGGTTTGTATTTTTCCCTAGCCCCATAGTTACCGAAAAAATTGATTAAACCTTTTCTAATGGAATTTCCCTGTTTGTTCCGCCATTAAAACAACCAGTTGCTCACACAGCCGGCATATACCATTTCGCTAGCAACAAGGGGAGTACAGGATGACAGTCAGCCGAAACTTTAGCTGTCTCTCTTCTTTCACCTCTTTGTGGAGTTAATAATCTTAATCTTTAGTTACTGTTTCTCATTCAAACTGCATAATAGGCAGAATTGTCGGATTAAGATAGTAGGGTGTTTTGAGGGAGATTTGGCTGCTATTTCTACCAGGTCTAGCTACCATGTAGATGTCTGAACTTAATTTTCATTCACATATTTGCATTTAAAAAAAATTACATAATCTTTTCCATAAATCAACTATCGTAAAAATTTTATACCATGACTTCACATTTTCTATGTATGTGTATGTACCTTAAAAGACGTCCATCATCCCGACACACACCTTCACTCACTCTATCTCTCTTTCTCACCCTCTCTCTCTCTCACACATACACAAGCGCAAGCACGCACGCACACACGCAAACACATACACACCCACACACACATACATATACACACACAAACACACACACACACACACACACACACACACACACACACACACACACACACAAACACACACACACACACACACACACACATATATATATATATATCGTCTTTCAATTTCTGCTCTCTGCAAATAAAATTTTTACGGATACAAAATATAGGGATTAACTTATAATTTATCTCTATCTTCATAAGTAAATCAATGTTTTAATGATTATACAAACGTCCAATAGAATAGCTCTCAGAAACAGACTACGTACAAATTCGTTCTTCACCACTCCTAAAGCTGTTTTCTGACAAGTGTGTGTGGGGGGCGGATCAGGAAATTTTCTTACAGCTGGAGGCTCCAATCGAAACCGGGGACCTGAAAGGATAAGGTTGAGAAACGCT
>NC_142935.1:41309721-41314721 GCF_046866305.1 Octopus bimaculoides | reverse complement strand
TGACTCATCTCTAACTGTTTCTTTATCAAGTAATGTGAACTTGACCCAAAGAGACACCAATAAACAATTAACGCATTTTTCAATATTCTTTGTACAGTTTTTACAGTCTCCATCTTGATTGTAGCTACTTCAAAGTAACTTCCTCCACTTCCTACATACTTGATCAATTTAAGTGAACAAATTTTAATAATGTTTCGAATGTCTATACTCCTTTTATATTTAGTATCTTTTCTATAAATCTATGTCACAGTTGTTGTTGTTTGTGCTACTGCAGTCTACATCTTCTCAGCATTGATTGAAAGACAATTAACCGATCAGAGTTCCTGCTGTGATCATACGATCTCATCATTTCTATATTTATTTATTTATTTATTTTTAGATATGAAGTCTTTAGAACTACACAGTCCAATGAAGTCTTCGTATAGCAGGAAGTAGGATTTGATGGCAGAGTACGCTTTAATTGAGACTGCATATATTTTATTTTAGTGGCCTGCATGTTGACCTAAGTAACATAAGAATAATATCCAGGAGCACAACAACCGTGTGGTTGCGGTTTCAATCACATTCTACGGAAGATTTAGCAAGTTTCATCTATTATATATATTTTCGTACTTGATAGGCTAAAACTGTGCGGAAACCCTTGTGTGTGTATGTGTGTGTGTGTGTACTGCCTCTCAGATTCGAACTCCCAGCGTCGTCAAATGATTCGACTTGACAATCGCGTTAAGAGTAAAAATCTTCTCACATATATACTACGGGGTGGGGTAGAGAGGATGGATGTTTTTGAAATAACTACAACTCAGCCCCAGTGGGAGGGACATATGTCCAACAAGTACATTTCGGTCCGTGGCGTCTTAGCATTCTTTTTTCTGTTCAGGTGAAGCGCTGGTGCTGTGGACGATAAAGGATCGCGTGTTTGCCTATGACAGTTACGTGAAGAATAACGAGTGTCACAGCAGCTCAGCGTGAGTTTCGGTGCCACTTCAAAATTCACCGAAATCACGCTGTTCGCACCCGTAACACAATCTTACGTTGAGTGAATGCACATTTTTACACAAGGTATGCTAATGAATAGGAGACTGGTGGTGGCGCCACTTTCGGTACGGACCCCGGAAAATGTAGAACGCATCAGATAAGCTTTGATACGGAGTCCAAATGGCTCTGCTCGGAGGTATTCCATTGAACTTAGTATCAGTAATCGATCGATAAGATGTATTTTGCATGAAGACCTGCATTTCAGCCTACCCCACACAGCCAGAGCATGAATGGACGTTCTTCGCCCCCTTCTTCGGTGACCACCTCATTTTCTGGTTTGATAACATTCCCTGGCTCCCTCAGTCCCCGATTTGTCTATGTGACATTATTTCTTGTGGGGAAACCCCAAGACACGTGTGTATCCGCATAAGGAAGCTATTTGTGTGTAAGTCGCTCAAATCGACAGAGCAATGCTGGAGAGAGTGGAGTCTAACTTGCAAGAAACCCCTCTTCAGAAATGCATCAATGAAAACGGACACCACATGATGGATGTTGTTTTCCACACTTAATTGTGACAAGCGCTAATTCAATACAGACACATTGATGTCAGCAAAATTTATTTGCAATTAAAATTAATGATTTTGGGAATCTTTTAAAATCGTACGTCGTCTCTGCCACAACCTATACGATGCAATAGTTAGGTAGCGATGGGTACAGAGGGAGAGGGTACACAGATGGGATGCCGAATGCATTTTTGCCGAAGGACAAGAAGCCGAACGGACACAATGCCGAACGGACATGAAGCCGAACGAAGATGCAGAAAAGATATACGAAAATTAAAATTCAATCTCGTTAAATCTTACGTGCCAAGTTGGTGAATTAGTCATTAAACTATGTAGGTAGGAGTGATATTTTTTTTATTGCATCCGTTCGGCTTCTTGGTCTCGGTTTTTTGTCTTTCAGCAAAAATGCAGCCGGCATTCTGTCCGTGCAAGAGAGGGAGAGTAACATAAGGTGGAACGAAGGAAGTGAGATAGGGAATGAGGTAGATCGAAATTGCTCTGATTAGACCAGCCTTCAACCCTTTAGATGTGAAATTAGTTTCCATGGTTATTCGACTAATGATGCTAAATAATTACAGAAATATATAATTGGTGGTTTCTACGAATAACTCAACAAAAATAACTCAACAAAAATCAATGTCAAAAATAACTCAACAAAAATCAATGTCAAACATGACATTCCTCAACAAGATAGATTGGTATATAGAGTTGTTTACAACAGATAAGAGTAAACAAATTTTGAGTGGATATATTTGGTTTTCGCAGTAAAAGGATTAAACAAATACTTTCCAGGAGTAGTCACTCTGTCTTTTTCTGTATTTAGAACTTGTAAATTATTAACTGCAGCCTTTCTTTTTTAAGATGGCATGGGGTTTGTGTGTGATTTGAGAAAATTTAAATGCCAGATATCGAAACACAAGCGAGTGCGTAAAGACGACAGCGATGTTTCTATCTTGTTACATTGATGAGTAATAGACAACACTCATAGGCCGAAATCAAGGCAAACATCCGTCATGTATTTACAAGACGAGGAAGTTCAGAATTATGATGTATATGTCGTATAATTTTTGGGTAACTTCTATACTTAGATTTCCTGGTTACAATCACTTATTAACTTAATATAATTATTAATATTTTCCTTCACGATGGACTGAGATACAAATGTTTTTGCCAAATTACTCCCTTTGATCAACATGTGCAATAAAACCCTTCCCTCGAATCGCATAGAAAACATAACAAAATCTAGATAAATCAAATGTATATCCTTTGAACTGAATGCAATGCCATCATCGCAAATCTACTTTATGTAAATGGCAAACAGTATTATAGAGGTAAAAAAAATTTGAATATCTATCCACTAAATACAAAATTGCAATATATATATACAGGTGGCCCAAAAGTAGGTTTGCAGTTATTCAGTTATCTCTTTCGCATTAATGAACGCTCTAGGAGATACACAACCATCAGAACTGAGAAAAACATCGCAGATGTGCGTGCAGCTATGAGAGGACATCGTTGAATCCCCATCTCTGATTTATCAGGGGGTGTCTAGATTAGTTACGGCTCAGTTCAGTCCATTATCAATGAAGATTTAGGTATGAGATGCATTTCTGCCAAGGTTGTGCCTGAACTGCTTTCAGCTGACCAAAAGGTCACTCAGGTTTCAGTTGCACAACAACTTGATGGTGTCAAGCACGATGAAAACCTTTTGAAACTTTGCGTAGGCCTCTCAGCAGGTACCGCCAATCTTTTGACGAAATTTTATGCAACATTCTCTACGATAGTCAATGCCACGATCACATGCTACACACCTTACTATGGTAACAGTCCGGATACATATTGATCAGAGACCACGTACAGGTACTATACATTTTGTGTGTGTGTTTCTATGTATATGTGTGTGTGTGTGTGTGTGTGTGTGCGCGTGTGTGTGTGTATGTGTGTGTGCTGAAACTCAAGGTGACATGCTCTGACTAAATGTGGCTATAAGAAGTGAGTATATTACCACTACACTTATTTTGATGCCATTCGATATCAAATACTTATCTGCGTTCTGGAATAAGTTTTAAACACGCTATTATATGCGATATTATTTCATGCATATATAATCGCATAATCATATTCGTGAGGCAAGCTGCTTGCATGCATATTTCAAGTGTGTTACATGTGAGCCTCGATGTCTCTTGTCCACACAATGATTATCTTTAGTTTTTGTATATGCATATGCGTGATGCGTGGAGGCGCATGGCTTAGTGATTATGGCGCTGGACTCATGATGGTGAGATTGTGGTTTCGATTCCTGGACAAGCGACTCGTTGTCGTCTTTGCAAAACAATTTACTTCATGTTTCTCCACACCACTCGGCTGACAAAAATTAGTAATCCTGCGACGGAGAGGCGTCACGTCCAGAGGAAGGGCTGTGGATATACACTCCACAGAATCCGAGAATCCTCGTGAGTCTACGGCTAATAGAGTACTTTAATCCTTTTCGGTTGTATAGCATGTGCATATTTTGTGTATGTATATGTGTATGTGTGTGTGCGCATGAACGTACGTGTGGGCATGCGGACTAGTGTTTGTGAGTAAGCGTAGTTGTGTGTTCATTCGAAGTTGATGCTTTAACTTTTTGTTGCTACAACGATTGAACTTAGAGAGCAACTTTGAGTAGTGCCGTAATGAAACCACAGCATTGCCTTTTATCCTTTAGAGATAGATTAACAAAGTACCAGTCAATGTGTATGGCTTAACAATTTGAAGAAATCTGTCTTCTCTCAAAAACTTTCTCATCTAAACCACTCATTGTATACGATTTTAGGCTTACGTATTTAACTGTGGCCAACAATATTGAGTAAACGTTTAATCGGAGTGAGATAACAATACGACATTATTTCTATTTTGACAACTGTTTCAGTTCACTTGAAATGAAATGAATTCTCTCATTATCTTCATATCTTTTGTAATTAAAATAGTCTGAAATTTACATTGCTAAATTGAAATAAATCATAGGAATTTCTAGGTTCTCTGGAAACCTTTCTTTACCAATATTGTGGTAAGGAAGTATGATTGTTCCTCTACTTACTACGCTTGCTGCTCTCAGTGGTAAGTTACATTGCACAAAATATATTAATAAATCGTTTACAAATAGCACATCATATCAAAAATGAATTGGTTTCACTACTTGACTATTTCACCTCCAATAACATAATAAATAATTGTACAATTATTATACTATAATTCTGTTTGATGATACTATTATTTGAGACGAAAGTGTTTGCGGTCGATAGTGTCAGTGACGCTGTTTCGTTTCATGTTTAGGGTCAATTGGTTTTCAAACTCAAAAGATCAAATTCAAAAGCTTTATCACAGAGTCAATTACTGCAAATAGCAGAAGCATTCTATAAACAGTATGTATCTACTTGACTGACAGTTCTCTCTGGAAATGTTTGCAAGAATGTTAGTTGA
>NC_142935.1:41262221-41304721 GCF_046866305.1 Octopus bimaculoides | reverse complement strand
ATGAGGATAAGAAATTCAAGTTTTCACTTTCTTAATAGCATCATTAAAGTTAATGAAACATAGACTAATATATAATTATGATAAATAAAGAGGATGTTGAAAGGGAGCACTTCCGTTTCATTCAAAAAAAGGAAGTATTTTTTTAAATGCTTCTCTTTGCTAGTTAACAAAAGTTAACACAGGCAGCAAAAGTGAGGAATGTTAATCCGGGTGGCATATTACGTATTAATATAAGGCGGCAAGTTGGCAGATTCATCAGTGTGCCAGACGAAATGTTGCTAAGTGACATTTCGTCTGCCTTTATGTTCCAAGTTCAAATTCCACCGAGGTCGAGTTTGCCTACCATCCTTTCCGGGTCAGTACCATTTGAGCACTGGCCTTCTGTCAAAATTCGAAACCAAAATTATATCTTTATATACCCAACAATCAAGTAGAATTCGATCATAATCTAGCATTTTCTCTACTCAAACATACTTATATTTGCACGCGCACGTGTTTGTGTGTACGCAGATGTAACAATATATGTATGGTGAATGCGATTGTATATATGCATGTGTGGGTGTATGCATGCATGTATGTATGTACGTATGGTTAGGTGGCTGGATGGATGTTACTATATAGTTTTATTTCTAGATTTCTCGCCAATGGAGAAAGAGCCGCTTTTTAATCTAGTTCTGATGCCTCTTTGATGGAAATTCAACATCAACAGAAAGTTGTATATGTATTTGTACAAGTATTTGACATCAGTACGTCTGGAGATGTACTGGCTTGCATGTTTAATTTTTATATGTGTACTCATACAAGTAGCTGCATGCGTGGATATGTGGATATATACTTATATGCAAAAATTTTGGCAAGCTTATATAATTCTTACAATCCCATTGATGGATGGTGTCTGGAAGCTACTAATTATCTTTCTCCTTTTTTTAATTTTTCGAAACCTAATTTCTCAAGAATGAGCTAAAGCTGTTGGTTACGTAAACAATTGCATTAACAATTACATATGCAAATTCAAACTTGCTCTCTACGAGGAGTATCACTAAATTTCTAAATAGTTCAGCGTAGGTATTTGCTTTCTCGCTGATCTTTAGCATTATATTGACATTTACCAGGGTACCTGAATTCCGCTATTCCACATAGTTTCTTTTCTCAGTCTGAAATCATTATATCTGGCACATTAAGCTTAGATTTTATAGAAATGTTCACAAGAACATTTCACCAGTACTCACGTATTACGGGTAGTTATGGGTTCTTTTTACCAGAGGGTGGATTCTTATATCTTTGGTCTCAGAATTATACTTCCGACGGATCGCATTGCAAAGTGGCTTAGCCAATCATGATTCAGTGCTAGATAATAATGCACTGTCATTTTTGGAATAACTGTTTATTATGTGAATTATACCTCCTCTGTTGTATGTACAAATTCAGCATCGATTACCACATTTCGGTATCATTCCTGCATCTCTGTTTTGTGCAACAGGAGTTTGGTGTACCTTGGTTATCAGTGTTCCTGTCAACCTAAAGCTTTCTTCCAACATATCCATGCATGACCTTCTGCTGAAACGTATTTATCCTTTCATCGGCAAATCGCCACGAATATCTTCTGAAACTGAAACTCACCTGAAGAAGATCATGCATTCAGTTTGGTGAATTGGAAGTGGTCTGTCTTTTACGAGCTTCTTCATACGGAAGGATTATTAGTTCGGATGTGTACTGTGACCAGTTGGATAAATTTAGCGCAGATATCTCCCGAAGCCGCAAGCAGTTGTTGATTGTGAAGGGCATTGTCTTTCCCCACATCAATGCCACACCGCACACTTTTACCACACACGGCAAAATTTAGCATTATTTGGCTGAAAAACTCTCCATATTCGCCCGACCTTGCACCTTGAGCTTCCCACTTGTTTCGGTCTCTTTAAATTTCAGTGAATAGACAGGCCTTCAACTCTAAAGGGGGTGTAAAAATTCATCTGAAAGTGTTTTTCGCCAGTAAAAACAAGAAAATCTTTGAGGAGAGAAAAATGAACCCCCAAGTTAGCAACGGATATTAGAACGACACGGTAATTATATCATTGATTAAAAAAATCGCTTTACGTTTGAAATTGCGTGATGTTTTCGCTTAAAAATCTAAGAGGTACTTTCGTCCAACACAATGTATATTAGTGTGCACTTGTTTGTAGGTATATGCGTATATGTTGAAGGATAGAGAGACAGATATATACATACAGACATGCAGAAATAGATAGGGACATATAAAGAGAAATAGATATATGAGATGTTTGTGGCAATATAGTCAGTCTAATCTACTACCACTACTATGTTCATCCGCAACGAATGTTTAGTATTACTTGTCACATAACTACCTTAATATCTATATATATACTTATATATCTATACTAACACTTAGGATATATATATATATATATATATATCCTAAGAGCTTTGAGTTAGCGAGAGCAATGTTTCTGTGATAAAGCATCAAATCTGTAACATACAACTGTTTTGTGTGTGTGTGGGTGTGTGTGTGTGTGTGTGTGCGTGTGTGTGTGTGTATATATATATACCTATAACTTATATATATATATATATATATATATATATATATATATATATATATATATATATATATATATATATATATATATATATATATATATATATATGTACATATATTCATCCATATCATTTCTACATATGCGTATTTACGTAACATACATACACTCTCTATTTTTCTGCATGAAATATGTCGTGATACTATCTACAGAGAATACAACTTTATATTCAATATAAAGAGAGTGAGATATATAATTATACTGTCCAAGTTACTTTGCAGAGATATAACTCTGTAATTACAAGATCTTATTACATCACCGCCTTTATTCTTACGTCGTGCAAAGACTTCATCATTCATATATTCATATCTTCATTCACGATTTTCTCTTTTCTTTTTAATGTTGTTTCTCTTTCCGTTTCTCTCTCTCTCCCTTTTCTCTCTTACCCCCATCTCTCTCTCTCTCTCTCTCTCTCTCTCTCACACACACACACACACACACACACATACACACACGCAGGCTCACATTTGTAGTTATATAAATATATTGATATACGTGTTTATATATCTATATATGATTATATATGTATGTATATGTACATATATGTGTGTGTGTATATATAAATATATATATATATATATATATATATATATATATATATATATATATATATATATATATATATATATATATATATATATAAATCAGTCCGTCTACCTCTCTATATATCCTTCTATCAATCAGTTTTTGTATCTATCTATCTATCTATCTACCAATTGTCTACCTATGCGCCTTTTTACATACCTATATACATACATACACACACATGCATAATATAATAAAACGTTAGTAACAAAATCTATAAAAAAATGTTTATATTTCATCCAAAAATCTATATTCGCCGAAGAGATTTTGCTGTAGAATTTCGTTAATATATTACTCTTTCTTGGCGAATAAAGGAACCAAAATAATCCCTTATCTACTACTTAATGTTCGGTGCCATATTTAACCTAAGTCGCTACGATATGAAACTGACGCTAATTTAATACTCGCTGAAAACACATCTATCTTTATTTCCAGTGGTTTAAGTTTGAGACAGATTACTTCTATAGAAACCTCTTACAGAGCAAAAGCAGTGTGCAACTTGTTTTGTACAAACATTTCAATCTTGCTAGGGCATTCCGACCGCGACCAACTCGCATTTTTTACCCATGTATTATTCATTCGTTTTTTAAGACTATAAAGTATGATTTCAAGAGATTTGAACTGTCATTTTTTATTTTTTTTATAATGTGATAATCCCATTGAATCTTTCCTGTTGGCTTGGTACTGTACAGAATGTTACTGCCATTGTTTAACTTCAGGTGAGATCTGAATGAGCTGAAGTCTGATCAAAGGCATTCATACCGCTGTAATCATTTCACTTTGCTAAACATAGCAATATACACCTCATGATTTTATTTATAAATGAATTTTGTACATAGTGATTTAAAATGGATTTAGCTGCTATTTCTAGCAGGTCGCGAGGCTTATGTAGAAGATCCCTCAAACATACAGCATGCGCAGCGGAAGAAAGATGTGTATGATAAATCCGCAACAATAAATTATAGGTTAGAGGACATATTTCCGAAACAACTTGTCATTATATACCATAGAAAGCCTCAACTTATGTATCTATAACCAAAAACGTTCTGGAGCATCATCATACTCACCATATTTTTTTTAGGCAACGAGTATCTTGGATTACATTTACGTATTCTTTCTTATGTTACAATACATACTGGAATTTAGCAGTACCATCGACGAACTGGAAATCCATTCGGAGGTTCCGAAAAATTTTCATTTCAGATCTTTTTGGTTCTTTATATTTCGCATGGAAACCGATCCTAGCCCATAAGATTTTGCGGTTGAGTTTCGTTGATGTAGATAATCAAAGAGTAAAATTAAATTAAATAAAAGAAAAAAATCTTCTGTTCATTAAATGCCATTTAGTTGATTGATTCTTAAAGACACCGTTGGATAAACAGAAAATGATGACGATCTCTAGTGAGACTTCATTAGAATTAGTGGCTGTGCTCTTTGCTCTTTGTGCCGTTGTGTACCCAACGGTACCCAGCACCACATTTTTAAGTGAGTATTCATATGAAGAAATAAATTAAGTGTGGTGTACATATACACCACACTCTAAGAAACTAAGACACTCTGCCAGAAAGTTTAAAGATCAACATGGTCTATTTTCATCTGCAATGAGTTTTATCTCTTTTGCCTTGACATGACTTACATCGACGCTGTCTAACATGAGACTGTAAGCCTTTCATCAAATTGTTACGTCAGCCGAATTTGGTAGCTGGAAATTGAAAAAAAACCGTCGTGCATATGCATGCGTGTGTGTGTGTGTCTGAAATCACACCAAGCTCCCTTTTAAACATTAACCTATTGGAGGATGTAATCTCTCACTATATGTATATATGTATGTGCATCAACATACATATAAACCGTTTATTTGTTTCAGTCATTAGACTGTGGTCATGCAGTCTAATAACTTGAGGTACTTTGGTCAAACGAAATGACCCCAGTATTTAGTATTTTGAGTCTGATACTTATTTTGTAGTTCTGTCTCGCCGAACCGCTAGGTTACGGGAAATTAAACATCCCAACACCGGTTGTCAAGCGGTGTTGGGGGACAAACACAGACACAAATGCATACACTCACACACAAACACATACACGCACATACACTTACACACACATACACAGACGCGTACACAAAACACACACACACACACGCGCATGCATATGCACGACGGTTTTTTTTCAATTTCCAGCTACCAAATCCATTCACGAGGCTATGGTGGCACGAGGTATAAAAGACTCCACTTGCCCAAGATGCTACTCAGTGGGAACGAACCTGGAACCTTGTAAATGGAAAGCAAACTTTTTATTACACAGCCATGCTTGTACAGGTGACGTCCCTTTATAAATTTAAAGTTTGCCAAAAGATTTCATGATTATATAAGCGCGGCTTGTTCTAGATTTCGAGGTTTTTAGGCCACTTGAAAGTACATGGCACACCCTCTTGATAGGACAGCAGACAGTTGCGTTTTAACTCCCAAATATTATTGGTAGTCACTTTTTGTTGATTAGATTGGAATAGCGGGAAATAATGTAACCGCAGCCCGGTTCAAGAATCGAAGCCGCGACTTCGTAAGCTTGAATCACAAAATCCTGCACATACGTAATAAGTATATAGTAGGTATATAGTATTCTTTTCTACTGTAGACACAATGCCCGAAATTTTGGAGCAGGAGGCCAGTCGAGTTGATTGACTCCATTATGCAGCTGGTACTTAATTTATCGACCCTGAAAGGATGACAGGCAAAGTCAACCTCGGCGGAATTTGAACTCAGAACGTAAAGACAGACGAAATAACGTTAAGCATTCCGCCCAGAGTGCTAACGTTTCTGCCAGCTCGCCGCCTAGTAGCTATATAATATTGAGCTACGTATTAGAGAGCAAGCACTGAGATACATAGATAGATAGATAGATAGATACATACATACATACATACATACATACATACATACATACATACATATGTTTATATAAAGATATATACGAGTATATATACAGGAGGCCAGTCGGTGGACTGGTCATGCGCTAGATAGATAGATAGAGGGATAGATAGAGATAGATAGATAGATAGATAGATAGATAGATAGATAGATAGATAGATAGATAGATAGATAGATAGATAGGCATGCAGGCAGGTAGGTAGGCAGGCAGGTAGTAGGCAGGCAAATAGATAGACAAAAAGGCTAATTAGCGGAAATCGTTGTCCAACGATTTTAACATCCGACCTCTATTCAATTTCTAACCAAAAATCCAATTTTATGTCTCTTTACTTACACTATGACAGCCAAATGCACGAAACCCACAAATTTCATAGCATGAAAACCATAAAAGTCATAACGTTCAGATTTGATTCCTGTCTACTTGCAAATAATGTAACCTCTTTGGAAACAATTCAGCTTGTGTGTATCGGCTCTGTGTGTGCGTGCGTGCATGCGTACGTGTGCGAGAGAGAGAGGCAGACAGATCGACAGAGAAAGAGAGTCTCTGTCTGCGTCTGTGAGTGTATGCGGTTGCATGTTCCCTTCTTGTTCTCTTCCTATGTATCATGCTGTGATTTCTTTAATAAAGACATCCACTCTGCGATGTATGTGCCACGTTCTCGGCGAAGTAGATTTTCTATTCAAATTGCTTTTGGTATTTTCACCTGTTAATTAGTCAAAATTTTGCCCAGATTTTGCAGACTTATTATTAACGTATTTCAGTTATGAACCTTACACCTTTTCGTTTCCAGAATAATGTATTATGGAATACATATGTCACTCCTATTCTGTCATTCCTAATGAGCCACTCCTATCCTTTAAAACAATATTTAAGGTGAATTTAGCTGCTATTACGAGCAACTACAGCGACCATTTAGATATTCTCTCGTTATCTCATCAACCACTACAATTCTTTTGCTGGTGGTAGCATGGTCACTTATTGCGTTACTGTTATTGGGAAATGTATGAACACCAAAACATCTCATATCATTATGCCATGATATCAAAATGGATTATCATACGTTTATCGGTGATACACCTGAGTACACATGTACCTAGATAAAATAGCAACTTCATTCATTCTTTCAAATATATTCACGCAGCTCTTAGCTCTTCTTACTCGACTATTTACTTTTTCCACAACAAACGCACACTCTTACAATTTATCCCAAACACACGCACATACATACGCACACAGACACACACACACACACACACACACACACACACACACATATAAGCTTACAAAACTACAATCATATGCATACCATATCTATCTTACATATAAGTGCACACACACATACATACACACATACGCGTAAGTGCCTCCACGCAACGGTTCTTATAATTCTATGTTAAATAATACAACAAAGATTTAGAACATACTTACGTTAATCTCCATCATTAACAGCGTTGTTGTCGTCATCATCATCATCATCATCATCATCATCATCATCATCATCATCATCATCATTATCATCACTAACACTTGCTATTCTATTATCATCATCGTTGCGATCACCTACATTATCATCATCAAATACTGGTAGTAGTAGTAGTAGTAGTAGTAGTAGTAGTAGTAGTAGTAGTAGTAGTAGTAGTAGTAGTAGTAGTTTTTGTTGTTGTTGTTGTTGTTGTTGTTGTTGTAGCGGCAACAGCAGCAGCAACTCTAGCCTCTTACGATTAATTATTAATTTGAATTTTCAGGTATTTTCTTCTGAGTAAACTTACCATTAATTTTATTATTCTTATCCTGACATCAAGACCTTTGCCGCCCTTAGCCACATCACTATCAATGAGAGAGGGGGGAAGAGACAGAGAAAGAGAGAGCGAAAGAGGGTGAGAGATGGGAAAGAGAGAGACAGAGAGAGACAGAGAGAGAGAGAAAGAAAGAGAGAGAGAAATAGAGAGAGAGAGAGAAAGAGAGAGAGAGAGAGAGAGAGAGAGAGAGAGAGAGAGTAAGAGAGAGAGAAAGAGAGAGAGAGAAACGGGTCAAAGTGATCTCATAAACATCGAGAAAACGCGTTCAGTCCTTTTCAAGCCGCGTTCTTCAATCTTTTGTCGTTTGTTTGTTTCAATCATTAGATTATGGTCATGCTGGAGTGACGTCTTGATGACATTTTAGTCGAATAAATCGATCCCAATACTTATTTGTTGTTAAACTTGACACTTATTTTGTCAGCCTCTTTCCTGAACTGCTAGGTTGGTGGGGCGTAAGCACACCAACACCCCTTGTTAAACAAGGACATATGCACACACACATACTACTATATGTAGACTATATATATATATATATATATATATATATATACTATATACTACTATGTACATGCACACACACACACACACACATGCGTGGGGGGGGGGGGAAGGCGCATGGCTAGAGCGTCGAATTTACGGCCACAAGGGGGTGAGTTCGAATCCCGGACCGGGCTGCGTGTTGTGTTCTGGAGCAAGACACTGTATTTCACGTTGCTCCAGTTCACTCAGCTGTACAAATGTGTTGCGACGTTACTGGTGCCAAG
Organism: Octopus bimaculoides; assembly: GCF_046866305.1. Classification (NCBI taxonomy): domain Eukaryota; kingdom Metazoa; phylum Mollusca; class Cephalopoda; order Octopoda; family Octopodidae; genus Octopus; species Octopus bimaculoides. The sequence continues at coordinate 41,296,033 of NC_142935.1, read as the reverse complement.
CTGTATCGGCTCCTTTGCCTTTCCCATGAATAACATCGGTGGCGTGGAGAGGGGAGGCCGGTATGCATGGGCGACTGCTAGCCCCTTCCACAAACAACTTTGCCCGGACTTTTGCCTCGGAGGGTAACTTTCTAGGTGCAATCCCATGGTCATTCTTGACCGAAGTGGGTCTCAGCAGATATATATATAAATTATATATATATATATATATATATATATATATATATATATATATATATATATATATATATATATATATACGGTGGGTTTCTTTCAGTATTTGTCTACCGTATCTACTCACAAGGCTTTAGTCAACTTGAGATTGCAATAGAAGACACACGCCGAAGGTGACACACAATGAGACTAAACCTAGAACTATGTGATTGAGAAAAAGGCTTCTTGCCTCACAGCCACGCCTGTGCGTACAAATCCGGAGAAGTCCAAGGGTCATTGTTTATATCTAAATAGACAGCATTGTCATGGTTGCTTTGCCTTTTATTATATTCAAGGCTGGCCTGGGGATCAATAACATAACACCATCTTTCATTGTTATATCGATAAACTATAATTTCCCCACACATACACATTATAAGTGTTTCTATTTTATCCTTCCTTTTATTATCTTGCTCGTTTCTTACATCTTTATTCGCGCAAAAATTCTCATATATTCTAAAACAAATACTCTCTCTCTCTCTCTCTCTCTCTCTCTCTCTCTCACACACACACACACACACACACACACACACATACACACACACACACACACACACTTACATACACACACATCATCAGCTTTATCGTGACCATCATGATCGTTTTTCATTGTCCTGATCTTATATCGAACGTTAATTTGTTCATAATAATAATGGTTTAAGTCATCATTGGTCATCATTAGCGGAAGTTTTATTTAAAACCAAATTATAGTCGTAACAATGACCACCACCACAAACCCCTGTCACCAGCACTACTACTACTACTATTTCAATCACCCACCACTATTACTATGCTGCTGCTACTACTACTACCACGACCACTACTACTACTGCTGCTACTACTACTACATCTACTACTATAATATCATCACCAGCAACAGTACTGTCACCACCACCAGTTCTACCACTACCACGACTAATACTGCTACTACCACCACCACCACCACCACTACTGCTACTACTACTACTACTACTACTACTACTACTACTATTATTATTACTACTACTACTACTACTACTACTACTACTACTACTACTACCACCACCAAATATACCATGTTTGTTGCCCATCCAATATCGACACTATTGCTACAATAAACATAAAAAAACACGCCTTCGGTTATTCCACTATAACATTGCCATAAAATACCGTTTCCTCCGATCCTACCCAACTTCGCCCCTTCCCATCACTTTATCCAAACCATTTAAGTTTATTCACCTGTTAACACGCTTTTAAGAGAATACAACAACATGGAAGCTGTTTAGCTTTTATTGCCGTTAAATTCTATTGTTACGGCTATTTACCATTCCTATTTGTTTAGATCACGTTGTTGTTGAGGATTTCGTTTCGATGTCTTTGTTTTTGTTGTGTTTCTTTTTGTCATTGTTGTTGTGGTTGTTATTTTTTCACTCGAAGCTAGATCTGATTGATCAAATACATGATCAAAGGTATTCTAACGCTACCCATCCCGTTGTCATTTTTCCTTTCTGTTTTTACTATTTCTTTTTTTTTTTTATTTTTGTTTCATTTTACAATTATATACGCCGAAGTATCATTGTCCAATCTCATCTTTTAAAAAAAATCTAATAGGCGTAAGCGTGGCAGTATGGTAAGAAGTTTGCTTACAAACCACATGGTTCCGGGTTTAATCCAACTGCGGGGCACCTTGGGTAAGTGTCTACTACTATAGCCTCAGGCTGACCAAAGCCTTCTGAGTGGATTTAGTAGACGGAAACTTAAAGAAGCCCGTCGTACATATTCATATATATATATATATATATATATATATATATATATATATATATATATATACATACATATATATATATATACATATATATATATATATATATATATATATATATATATATATATATATACATACATACATACATACATACATACATACATACATACATACATACGTATGTGCGCGTGTGTGTGCGTTTATGTGTGTGTGTGTGTGTATGTGTCTGTGTTTGTCCCCAACCACCGCTTGACTACCGATGCTGGTGTGTTTACTTTCCCGTATCTAAGCGGTTCGGCAAAAGAGACCGATAGAATAAGTACCAGACTTATCAAATAAAAAAACATTAATACTGGGGTCGATTCATTCGACTAAAACAAATTGTTCAAGCCGTTGCCCCAGCATTGCCGCAGTCCAATGACTGAAACAAGTGGAAGATAAAAGAGTAAAAGGTACTGCTGTTGCAATGTTGTTTAGTAGAATATACTTGGCGTCGGAACCCTATGAGTTAAGGTGTTTCAGACATAATCTTCACATCACTTTATATATCACACATGACATTGCCCTTATATCCTACGTTGCGGCTTAAGCGAAATTTCATTAATATTTCTAGGAAATTATGCGATCATGTACAGGAGTCCTGGTTTATTCCTGCTATTGCTACTGCTGTTGTTAATACAGTTATATGGAGAATGGCTTTTTCAGTTTCAACACAATGTCTTAATTTTTTTTTTTTTTTTTTGTAAGTCTTTTAAATATTAGGGACTGTAAAATCTACAATCCGTTATAGCAGATATTTATGTTTGCAACACAGATAACTCTGTTAAAGGCACCACAAGAATTAGAGCGCAGTGTTTTAACGGGTAACGGATTGAGTTTACAACCAAAGTAGGCTATGGCGGGATTTGTACCCAGAAAATAACGAATCGGAACAAGTACAATGCCACATTTCGTCAAATCGTGAACAACTCTTACAATTCACCGACTGATGAAGTCATTTAGGAAACAAAACGACAATAAATTATAGCATTCTACTGACATTAACTATTTCTATTACTCACGGCTGTTGGAATTAACATTTACCATTAAGAATATTTCACATACAGAGTAGTAAATCATTTTGCTGGCACAATTACAGTATTCATCAATATTGTATATGTAAAAGAAAAATTCAACTGAATATATATTACTAAACAATATATACATACATACATGCATACTGACAGATAGATAGTCATACAAGACTGTTGCTGACAGTGACTTCGAAGTTTCGGCCAATTAAACCATCGTTGGCTTCTTGTATAAGAACCATAAATATGCACTCTACAAATGTATAAAGTAACCCATCAGATTAATGTAAAATTATTTTTATTATAAATGAACATTAATATGTGCGTGTGTGCGTGCGTGGTAAGTAGCTTGCTTATCAATCACATGGTTGCGGGTTCAGTCCCACTGCGTGGCATGTTGAGCTAATGTTTTCTACTATGGCCTCAGGCCGACCAAAGCCTTGTGAGACGATTTGAGTGAAATGTATTTTGAAGACAATAATGGAAATACTCTGAGCTTTCCATCGAGATGATAAACAACTTCCTTGTGTCTGAATTACAACAAAAACGTATGCCTATTCAACGTGTGTGGTTTCAGCAGCATGGGGCGACGACCCATACATCCAAAGCATCAATAGATGTTCTTCGCCCTCTTTTCGGTGACCGCCTCATTTCTAGGTTTGCTGACATTCCTTTGCCTGATTTGTTTATGTGTTGTTATTTATTGTGGGGAAACCTTGAGTTACGTGTATATGCGCATAAGCCCCGTACACTGGATGATTTACAGGTAGTTATTCGCATGTAACTCGCCCCTCTCGACATAGCAATGCTGGAGATACTGGAGGCCAACTTCCAAAAACGCCTTCAGAAATGCACCAATGAAAACGGACACCACATGATGGCTGTTGTTTTTTACACTTGATTTTGACAAATGCTAATTCAATACAAATACATTGATGTCGAGAAAATTTGTTTGCATCTAAAAGTTAATGATTTTGCGAATTTTTCAAAAACGTCCCTCTTCTCTGCTCCATCCTGTGCCACTATAATGTATGTCTGAGAAGAGTCGAGGCATATAAAAAAAAAAGTTGACTCGAACTTTCAAGAAATGTGGGTAGTCATGTTTAGAATGTCTTTACTCATGTTCAGTTCTCAAACAATAATAAATGTAGAAGTAAAGATTCAGTTTCAGATATAATGCATTACTTATTACTTATCCAACACATATATTTGCTACGATCTATTTCTTCCCCTCTTGCTTTTTATACCACTGATATTTTTTACATCTGTAAACGTACTCCTTGTAAATACGAACATGGGTATGTCTTTGGTGTAAAATAAACGTGCGGTGTCTGTAAGAATGTTTACGTCAAACGAGTTTTTGCATTGCTTAGAAGCTTTGTTTCTATTGCCTTTATACTGTTGCTGTTTTAGTTAACATGATGTCATAATATCAAAAGCATTTCAGCCGTGGCCAACCTGTCTTTTTGTTTCAGACAGAATATATCTAGGATTACATTATCCAAACTATCATTCTTTTTTTTTTTTTTTTTTTTAGACTCAAGTTTGTAGAGTACATATGACTTCTGCTGTGAGTAAAATCTCTTAGATGAAAAGTCTCTGTAAGCAATTCAGAATGACTGTTTTAGTTCTTTATTAATAGATTTAATCCGTAAGGTTGTTTAACACTGTCTACCTGGTCCTCGAGTGATTTTAACACAGCCCACTTTACTACAATTATTTGATCCCAATTTCCATTTGTAGGATAATTTCGTCTGTTTTCCTACCGTAGACTAAATAATTTAGATATTAGTTAGAAACATTTCATGCGGCTCCTTTTGTGATTCGAAGCTACTTCATTGGGTATCGTGTAAATTAATGCAACAGATTCAATTCAGTTGAGTTTATTCCTATAAAACAGAAATCAGAATGTTGTCTCTGCTCCCTGGCAATTTACGTGTACTGTATCGGCGTCTAAATGTGCTTAAACATGTATGAATTATTGTGTATCTGTAGTGAATAGAAAAGAAAGCAATAACATCCTTTTGAATGAAATCATAAATTTAGCAGATGATGTGGCAGTTATTTTTATCTTTTATTTTCTCTAGTTATACATGTGTGTGTGTGTGTGTGTGTGTGTGTGTGTGTGTGTGTGTGTGTGCATGCATGTTGTATGTATATAAATATATACTTTAAAGATTCAGAATAGATTATGGTGGTGGTGGTGGTGATGAAAATACAATTTTTTTCATTCATATACATACTTTGAAGATCAAGTGAAGCTTCGAAATATATACTATCCGATAAAAATATACGACGTTCTTAACAAGAAAAAAAAATTACTCACCAAGATAAATTTATCGTTATGTTTACATTTTATATTTGCAATTGATTTCCCTTCACTATTTCATCTTATTATCACTATTATTATTATTATTAGCTATTTCCTACATGCGATCAATTTCTTTCCCCTATTCTATGTACAACCAAGCCAGTTGATGACAAAAGTATTCTGGTACAGCAACATATATTTTGAGAAAACACATTCCTCGATTTTTCTTCATATATATATATATATTATTTAGTCAGGTGATAAGGCAGTAAATTTGACGTGTTATGTTGCTTTTGATATTGTTGGGAAAGAGGGAGGACGGAAAGGTGGTACCATCTATCAAGAATCCTAACCTGAATGTTTGCAATAGAGTGAACCCTAGTAAATGCACCCAAGGTTTCTAGAAGGGGTTGTCTAGCCGCGATATGGGTTATGCTTACCACTCAAACAGATCAAGGCGGGATTTAAACTCAGAACACAAGCAACGAGAACAAATGCTGCATGGCCTCTGGACCCCGCATTCTTAGACTTCCAGCAATCATCCACAAAGATGTAAGGTAAACTTCACCCTCGGGAGGATTTGAACTCAGATCGCAGACTGTATTAAAAAAATATGTGAAACACTGTCCGATGCAAATTTGCCGACTGTAAACCAGTTGGCCCCCTTGTTTCATTCGGTCATTTTCTCGTCTCCTACTCCTCCGCCTACTCTTCTTATTATTTTTTCTTATTCAATGTATGCTTTACCTTTTCTACTCATCCTTTTCCCCTGTTTCCTTTTCTCCTCCACTTTTCTCCTTTTCCTCTTTTTATTTTCTCCTCTTTTTTCGGCTTCTACTCCACTTTCGTCTACCCCAGCCTCCTCCATTTATGTTTTCATCTCCACCCACATTTACGTAGTTGCTTTTATATCCCTTTTCTTTTCCTTCTTGATATCTCAATTTTAGATGAGAAAAATATGTACTTTCTTCTTTACCAAGCATTCCTTTTTATATTTTCCTTTTCTTAATTTCTTTCTACAGCTCCTGCTAAAATCTCAACTCACTCGAAGAAAAAAAAGCGCAAACGAAATCTTAAAAAGAAAAATAATTGACTCTTCGTAAAAGTACGTTTTCTGTTGATTTGTATGAGTTATCAATTGCCTTCATATTACATACATCAACATATGTTACAAGTTGATGCCGTCACTCTTTTATGGCATCAATGAATATGATCAAAAATGATGCTTGTACATAAGCAGCATATACGTGTTTGGGTGCGTGTGTCTATATTTACTGTCTAAATGTGTGTGTGTATCTAGGCTGTTAGCAAATATTTCTCATAATATTTGCAAATACTGACTAAATTTGAGCTGGAATAAAGAGCTATATTATGAACGGAATTTATATTTTTTCCTAGAGTTAATGGGGGCGTACATGAAAATCAAATATGACACGTCTTAAACTCATCTTATTAGCCGTCAGTAACGTAATTGTAGACAACGTCACACTGGTTTTTGAAATTAGTAAAAGGATATTTATTTTAATAAATACTATAGTTGACGGAACCGTTCTGAATTTCCCCACATGTACTTATTTTGTTCACCACCAAATATTTAAAAACATATATGGAAATAATATAGAAGAGTTGGTTTGTGGGTTGAAAATGCATCTCAGTCTTAAAACGAAATGTAGTTTTGATTTTCATTGACATGTTCATTAAAAACCATAGCGGTTTCCTCAATTTTTGCTTTCCATTGATAAATAAAGAAGTTAAAGAGATTGAAGGTACAAGAGCACCATTCGCTACGACATGATTCATATATCAAGTGTTCGAACAAATTATAATATTCAGTTAATTTCCTAGCAATAGAAAATAAATGTTCACCTGTTCGATGAATTTCATAAAACTTATACATACATAGTTGAGGTTTGTTTGCTCTCAAGCAATAAGTAATATTAACAATGAAATACGATGAAGCTTTAAAAGAGACAGAAAAAAATATTATTTTTAATTTCTGTCGTAGTACATAAAGGAGAATTATTTATCATTGAGTTTGCTGTTTGATAACTGTTTAAAGCTAAAATTGCTTTATATATATATATATATATATATATATATATATATATATATATATATATATATATATATATATATATATATATATATATATATATATATATATATATATATATATATATATATATATATATATATATATATATATATATATGTGTGTGTGTGTGTGTGTGTGTGTGTGTGTGTGTGTGTGTGTTTTATAAAATATAGGTTCAAATTCTGGTTGTTCATCAATTCAACGACGTTACTTGTTTTTCGAATTTTCTAGTCCAATAGTTTGGTTTGCAGCAGTCTAACATCCTGACAGGTTAACTTCTTGTTGACTTCATTTGTTTATCAACTGTTTTGAACTCTTTTTTTTTATATAACAAATAGTAATCCAGTTTTCACTTTGGGTGGTTTTCTGCATACGTCATTTCTTTATCAAATATTTTGGTCACTTGTTTATGTGTGATGGTTCTTCAACGTTTCGATTCATTGATTGCCTTAAGATGTATCTTGTATCGGTCACCTGAATGTTTATTTTTTTTCCTTGTGAGTCCGATTTTGATCAGGAAAAATCTAATTAGTTAAGCTTAGGATGTTATTAGCAAATAGTGTAAAAAGTGTAAGGTGTAGTTATACGGTAGTTTGGAGTCAGAATTTCGAATTCCAGAGGAAGACCGGTACTTCAACTTTTGGTTTATTTTTGTTTCTGGTCGGTTCCACTTGAGTGGAATAAACTGAGTTTTTTGATTCTAGTGTGCTTGTTATACAGTATTAAGTTGTGATTTCTATTTCTTAGTAAACATATTTTCCTTATTTGATCGCAATTGGGCTAAATGTTTCCAAGGTATTGATATAGACGAAAAATTTGGTATTTGGGATGTTTACTCACAATTTTCTTGGTCGTGAGGTCCCGAGTCTCTTGCCTGTGTACCGTCATTTTGTCTCTCAGATTCTTCTTATGTAGTTTCTACTACACTCCACGCATTTAATAAACTTAACTTCTCAATGCACCGGTGAAATGAAATTTTATTGCGAATATTTGTCCAGACTAGAATTTATACTGTGAACTTTCTATGTGGTTGATACAGATTCCGTAATTAGAACGGTTATATTTTTTTTCTGTTGGAGGATGTATTTTTCGGTGCATTATTTGACCCTACTAAGTCTGTATACCCTTCATTTTATGTGTTTTCAATTTTAGTTCATTCGTAGGACGTTCATTAAAATAGGTGTATTCTGATGAATAATGTTGTATTCTTCTGTACTTCTTGTATTTCGTATCGATAGATAAGGTTAGCTATTGAGTGTATCAGCAAGGTTTTTGTTTTGTTTTTCTTGATTATTGGATTTCTATCCTTTCTGCGTATTCAGTATCGTTATTCATAAAATTGATAGACTATTGTTTATCGAGTAATATATTTCTAAGTTCATGGATTCGTTTCTGTCGAGTCTCGAGATTGGATACATTTCTGCAGATTCTTTGTGCCAGATTAAAAGATATATTGATTTTCTTACGCTTTGGATGACTGGAAGAAAGAAGCAGATATTCTTTTAAGTTTGTTGGTGTAAAGTAGATACGGGTTTTAATGTTCATCCCTTCTTATGATCAGAATGTCCAGTAAGAGTAGCTGTTTTTATTATATTCAATTGTGAATACGATACTGTGGTTCATATTATTAAGTTTTTAACCCAGAAGAATTGATCTAGATTCTGTGACCAGAAGATCAAATAATCGTCCAGGAAGCGTTTCTAATTGATGAGTAGGTATTTATTGAATTTATCGCCAAATTTAAGTCTGGCCTGCACGTCTATTTGGACTTCTATTTTCCCATAACAACGTTAGCCAATGTGGAGTTACCATCGTCCCCATCGCAGTCCCAGATATTTGTCGGTATGTGTTATCTTTGAAATTAAAAAAGTCATTTTGTAGGATGAATTTTACTCCTTCAATGATAAATCCTTTCCCATTTCCTTCAAGTATTTTGTTTGGGAATTTTCTCAGCGGGAATTATATAGCCTCAGTCTCGTATTTGTGTGGAATCTGGGTATACATACTTCTTTCATTGAATCACACAAAAAGGTAGTCCTTGCTGATTGTTCTTGAGAGATGGTTTAGAAAATCTAAGTCATCTTTTATAATGTTTGGTAGTAGGAGTATGTCAATAAAGTTATTGCGTCTATATATTTCACAGGACGTGCTTGTTATAGTTGCTCAGAATCTGAGATCTTTCGGATGTAGCATATTTATAACCAGTGAGGTCTTTAATTTATCGCTTTGCTCTTGTGTATTTTTGGAAGTTTGAAAAAAAATTGCTAGTTTTGCAGTCAAATTTTGTTAAATAGTCCTTTTTATGTACTGTGATTTCCTTTTGGAACTGTTGGATGAAGATACTAAGTTTCTTCAATATTTTGGATCGTTGATAGGTGTTACTTTTTCATAAATGTCGTCACAAAGAAGGACTAGCGCTGTGTTTTAAATTATTCATAGTCCATAATGACTAGAGCACTACTTTTATCAGCTTTTTTAATGACAGCATCGGATAATTCGGATAATTTTTAGTTTAAATTACTAATGTATAAGGGAAATTGTTTATAAAATCACAAAAGTTGTCCTATATTTGGTTCCTAGCATTTGTCGGCCTGTAGTTGCTTTTACCGTGAATTATTCGTACAACATTGATTTCTTTGTCAAATAATTATTCTGTTAGTCGTTCTGTATATAGTTCATGTTGAAATCTTGTGGTGAGTGGTGAATTTCAGACCTTTCCAGAAAATTCTAACTTCTTGCGTTGAAAATATTTGGCATCAAATATTCGGAATCATCCATTCCTGTCTGTGACATGGAGTGTTTTAAATTCCGTCTGGCTTGCCCTGTCCAATAAATTATTCCTAAGGTTTTACTTAAGAGTATTAGCACTACTGTAGTGGTTAAATCTGTTATCTGCTCCTCTTTTCAACCTCGAACTATAATAGTTTCGTTATTGAGGTCGTTCTGCCTAAAGTTTATAATTACGATTATAATTACTGGTGTGTAGTATCAAGTGTGGTTGGTTTTGTCTAAAGTTGTCTTTACGTTTAGAATTTCTCGTGTGTGGTGTCAACTGGTGTCTCCGATTCAAGGAGCTCTTGAGTCGAGAATGAGAGAAGTTTCTCTTTCTTCCGATAAGGTTCTGTTTAAAAGCTAAGGGATCTGTATCACTTTCCATGTATCCTTGAGTAAGAATATTTTGTGTTAAGGTTATTTCTTTTTGTTTTGTTCTTGAAAGTGATATTTTCTCTTTAGATGTTCTGTATCAACTTTTTGTCTTTGATGATCGTTTAGGTTGCTTTTTGACAACGGTATCACTGTTTGCGTGTTGGATTTCCGATGTTCCATTCTATTTAAGAACTGATTATCAAATCCATACGGTTCTTCAACTGTTGCTTCAATAGCGACTAAGCCAATCATTATTTTTCCTCACCTTTCAAGAGATATTAAACATTCATTCATTTAATCTTGTTACCATATTTCGACGATGTTATTAAATAGCTCTTCTTCGACCTTCTTAGAAGTTTCCACCTCCATCTCTTCACAATTTGTTTTTAGTTTTCACTCTTGCAAATAAGCCCCCATTCTTAGGATTTCTATCTTTCAGTTGTCTAGTCATTTGAGTGCGGCCATGTTGGGGCACCGCCTTGAAGGGGTTTAGTCGAACAAATCCCCCCACCCCGGACTTATTTTTTTAAGCTTGGTCCTTACTTATCGTTCTCTTTTGTAGAATCGCTGAGTTATGAGGACGTAAACACACTAACACCGTGTGTGAAGCGGTGGTAATGGGAGAAATTAGACGCAAATCTACACACATACATACACACACACATTCACACACAGACACACACACATACACACACAGACACATACATATACATGCATATATATATGTATGTATATATGTATACATACGACGGGATTCTTTCAGTTTCCGTCACCCAATTCAACTCACAAGCTTTGGACGGCCTGAGGCTATAGAAAAAGACACTTTCCCGATTTACCACGCACCGTGTGTGTGTGTGTGTGTGTGTGTGTGTGTGTGTGTGTGTGTGTGTGTGTGTGTGTGTGTGTGTGTGTGTTTGTGTGTGTGTGTGAATTGTGATTGAACACAGGACGGCATAGTTATTGCACAAGCCACTTAACCACATATGTTTAAAATTTTTATTTTCGATAACGATCAAATTCTAAACGAGAGACATTAATGACGCTATTCTACCATATTAATTTCTCGCTATAATAAAGCGGAGAATAAATGTTTAATGTATATGAGTACATATAATTATGAGGCTATCAAAATAAAACCCCTAATTAACGGAACCTCATTAACATTAATGATAATTCTTGACAACAAAGGCGAGAAAAAACTGAAATCCAAGCTAATTAAAATTTAAAGGAAGGCATTCAGTTTTCAGTGAATCTAATATTTGGTAATTTCGGTGACGATTCAAATATAATTAGGTTTTATTAGGTCTCATCAGTAAAGTATATCGTACTTATCATGTCTAAAAATGACGATAGAAATATATAAATAGTATTGAGTTAGATAAACATTCACTGTTTGTGCAGAAGAAATACTAGCATAGAAATATTTCCTACCAGTGTATTCCGAAAAAAGAAAATATTTAGTGAGCAGGTAATTGATGTTTAATCAACTGCGGTTACACTCTTAATGAGAAGAAAAATAAAGAGGGTTAGTGATAATTTCTGTCCAGAAAGACAAGCGGCTCAAAATTATAATATAAAATTGATTAAAATTATAATTGATTTGAGTAGTAAATTAAAACTTTTGGTGATAACTCGTTTGTTAATAACTTCTTGTGGGAATGTACTTTAGATTACTTGAATAGCAAATGCTTCGATCTGAGATATTGTTCTGAAACTAGCACTCCAGAAATACATATATATAAAGACCATCAACTGCAATTAAATTTTTATTTGTAGTATAGTGTCATAATTTTGGTCGCTCGAAACTGCGACCTGTTCACTAACAAAATATTCTGCAAAATTTTGAAGCGAAATTTTTTTATAGTAAACAGTTCACAGTTTCGGGCGACGGGTTTTGTATGTTTCTGCATGGTCAACTCATGTCTTCCACGATGTAATCGCAATAATTTCTTGCATTAATTAAAATTCCACTAATTTTCAGAGCAGATTTTGGTTGATATAATGTGTCCAAGTACATCATTATAATTTATTTCATGTGCATCGAAGGATCAAAACTATAGTTAATCCAGCTGGATTTCTCCACCTGGAATAGGGGGATAAAACCACCTCTTCCATTATGAAGTGCCACACAGTCTTGACCAATAATACTGACTATATGAAGAAGTTCAGTAGCAGAAATATTTGAGTAAATATCAAATTACCCATCCATGTATTATGTAGATACATCGTCGAAAGTCAGTTTACTGCGACAATTGTCCAGAGATAACATCTCTTGTGGACGTGCTGTGTTTACAAGCACAATATATATATATATAAGAGGGATATGAATATTGGCCAATCACTGGCTAACCAGAACGGCAGATTCATTTCGGCCTTCTTGGGCTTTATCAGTGGTGTGTACACAAAGACAATCATTTTTAGACGAGATTTGTATTGGAAACAGCAAATAAGACTTTCACTGGTATCGATAATGTGAGGCAAATTAATACTGTCTGTATTGCATAAAGCAAGTATCGAATTATAATTTAATTTCTCTCACTGTAGAGAGAGAAAATTTGATAGAGAAGGGAAGGTGGAGAAGACGGAAGAGGAGCAGGAGCAGGAGGAGGTATTTATTATTTACTAATATTCCAAAATGATGAAAGGTAATGTTGACCTCTGATCTCCGCAGCATCTGAACTGAAAGCTGACAGTACCGAAACGAATACTACGTGGCTTTTTATATAACACCTAATATTTATTGAATTCGAGGCAGCGAGCTGGCAGAAACTTTTGCACACCGGGTGAAATGCTTAGTGGTATTTCGTCTGTCTTTACGTTCTAAGTTAAAATTCCGCCGAGGTCGACTTTGCTTTTCATCCTTTCGAGGTCGATAAGTTAAGTACCAGTTGCGTACTTGAGTCGATCTAATCGACTAGCCCCCTCCCCAAAGATTTTGGGCCCTGTGTGTAAAGCAGAAAATAATATTTATTGAATTCACAATGTCATTTTATTTTAAATGCGTGGAAATTCCCATCATTACAAGTTCAATGTCAATATACTTAATGTTTTGCCAGAAATTACTTCTGTAGCTCAGTATTCAGTAAGAAGTGTAAATCTTTGTAGAAGAAGTACTTTTGACTGACTAGCATAGCATTCTTTGGAAGAGGATAGATATCCATGTTTCTTCTTAAACTACAGAAGTAAGAGTTAAGCTTCTAAATTCCATTTAGAATGTGTGATTTATGAAACTATTATATTTTACGATCTCAATAAAAACATTTGTTTAATCTTCGTTTTATCACAGATCAATTTTATTACGTTAGAACTAAATCAATCCAAGCAAATGATAAATGAGAATTAACAAGATAATTACAAATTGTAGCAATGGCGATGGGTGATTCCAAATTAAAAGTAAACAAAAAGTAAAAGTAATTACAATCTATTTATAGATACGCTAAATTACCATCAGAAATATTCTTTTCTACTGTAGGCACAAAGCTCGAAATTTTGGAGAAGGGTGCCGATTAGATCGACTCCAGTACGCAACTGGTATTTAATGTATCGACCCTGAAAAGATGAAAGGCAAAGTCAACCTCGGCTGAATTTGAACGTAGAACGTAACGGCAGACGAAATACGGCTAAGCATTTCGCCTAGTGTGCTAACGATTCTGACAACTCACCGCCCTCACCATCAGAAATATTGATGAGGCTTCATCTAAAGAGAAGATAACGCAAGTGAATGAGGGTATTGAATCTTGATGGTGTTCCAAGAGTAATTCCACCGCTTGCAGCCTTACTTGGGTATATTTTAAGCCTCGGACATACACTTTCACAACCTAAATACCGATGATTTCTTCCAAAGAAAAAAGGTGAGTATCAACACAAATAGTGGTCTGCTGCATTACTTATCGACGCCGAAATTATAAAAACTGAGCGCGGTGGAGCTTCAACGCAGAGTACAGAGCCGAAACGAAAACGGGAAGGCATTCTATCCGATAATTTGCTCAAACCACCAGCCTGGCATTATTGATGTTGCTGCTGCTGCTGCTGTTGTTGTTGCTGCTGTTGTTGTTGTTGTTGTTGTTGTTGTTGTTGATTGTTAATGCGTCGAGCTGGCAGAATTGTTAGCATGCCGGGCGAAATGCTTAGCTGTATTTCGTCTGCCGTTACGTTCTGAGTTCAAATTCTGTCAAGATTGATTTTGCCTTTCATCCTTTCGGGGTCGATAAATTAAGTACCAGTGAAACGCTGGGGTCGATGTAATCGACACGTCCCCTCCCCAAAAACTGGTGCCCTTGTGGAAAAATTTGAAACCATTATTATTATTATTATTATTATTATTATTATTATTATTATTATTATTATTATTATTATTATCATCATCATCATCATCATCATCATCATCATCATCATTATTATTATTATTATTATTATTATTATTGTCCAGTAGTTTTATTTTTATAACGTGCTTTCACTTCACTACCGAGCGCAGCTCTGTGCGCCTTGGGTATGTGCTGTGGTTTGTTGCTGTGGTGCTCTTATGGTTACTGTATTGAAAGTGTTTTGCGTAGGATGTGTGCAGTGTCCAGTAGTGCAATTTTCTGTATGTTATACATATTTGTAAGTCCTGGTGTTTTTGTTATGTATTTGTCTGAATATTTTTTTATTATACCTAAGGCACCTACTATAATAGGAATTGTTTCTGTTTTTAGATTCCACATTCGAGTTACCTCTATTTCCAGGTCTTTGTATTTTGAAAGTTTTTCCATTTCTTTTAGAGAGACGTTGTCATCTGCTGGTATTGATACATCAATTAGAAAGCATTTTTTTCTTCGTGATCTTTGACAATTATATCTGGTTTATTTGCCTTAATTTCTCTATCTGTGTGTATTGGCATATCCCAGAGTATGGTTGCTTTCTCGTTTTCTGTGACCTTTTCTGGCGTGTGTTTATACCATCTTTTTTCTGTTGTTATTCCATAGTGTTGGCATAGCTTCCAGTGTATATAGGTCCTAGTTCTGTCGTGTCTGTGAATATATTCCTTCTTAGCCAGGACTGGGCAGCCAGAGATAATATGATTTATTGTTTCTTGTCCATCTCCACATATTCTACAGTTACTTGTTATGTTTCTTTTCATTATATGTTTTTGGTAATTTCTGGTGGGGAGGCTTTGGTCTTGGGCAGCAATTAAAAATCCTTCAGTCTCTTATTATTATTATTATCATCATCATCATCATCATCATCATCATCATCATCATCATCATCATCATCATCATCATCATCATCATCATTATTATTATTATTATTATTATTATTATTATTATTATTATTATTATATTCTCTTTATCACATGTTTTGTTGGAGCTCCTGGAGTTTTGCAAGCGTAGCGGGCTTACTACTGCAGACTACAGTACCATACTATTCGTTGTTTTCAGCTATCTAATACTTACCCGATTATTCTGGCTGTGCCAAGGAGCCAAACCTTGTGTAACAGTTCTACTGGGTACTCTATTCCAATTTCCTTTATATTCCTCTTGATACCGTCTGATACTGTCCCCAATCAGCCAACAATAATTGGCACTATCTCCACCTTCAATTTCCATAGCCGGACTATTTTGCACTTAAGAGGGTCGTATCTATCTATCTTTTCGTCTTCCTTCTTGACTATTCGTGGGTCAAAGGAGCATGCAACATCAACTATATAGCATATGTGGTGCACCTTGTCCACCATCATTGGGTCGATCTGTTATGCCCCAGGTTGAACAGCATGACGAAGTGCAGCAGCTGTAGTTGCAAAGAAGGTGAAATTAATAGCAAAGCAAAATGCGCTTGAACAATTGGTTTGTACTCTTTCTGCGAGTGTTTTCCATACACCTAGGGCAGAGAAGCTCATTGAATGCATTCCCAGTTTACACACGCAAATTCACAGGTAAAATATGTATTTCAAAAACACATTTATAAATAAATAAATTCATGAATGGGTGTGGTTTTCACAGCGATAATGCTCTTCTCAGTACATGAGTCGTTCAAGTTAACACAATTTTTCGCACTTCCTGTAGGGATGGTATACCTGGTATCATTTTCAAATAGGTTTCAGTACCTTTTTTTTTTATCATTCCTAGAGATCCTACAATCGCTGGTACGGTAGTCGCCTTGAGATGCCACATTCATTCAATTTTTATTAGCAAGTCTTTATATTTACTGATCTTGTCAAATTCTTTCGCTGCTATATTGTGATCGCAAGGAATACTCATGTCAATTAATAAACACATCTTCTTTGTCTGATCTTTTATAATAATATCCGGTTTATTAGCTTTTATAGTTTTGTCGGGATGTACGGGGAAGTCCCAGAGAATCGACACATTTTCTCTCTCAGTCACAGATTCAGGATAGTGTTTACACCATTTCACAGCGGTTTTGATTTTATAATGCCGACATAATGTCCAGTGTAAATACTGGCCGACTCTGTCATGTCTTTATATACTACAGGTGCTAAGACTCTACACCCTGAGACGTTTTTAAATCGTCGTGTATACGGTGGTTGTATAGTACTTATGACACCACTGTATATGTTGCAGACACTCGTTTTTTAACATTAAAATCTTATATACATGCGTAAATGCATACATACATACATACATACATAATTACATACACACACATGTGTATGTGTATATATATATGTGTGTGTGTGTATGTGTGTACATAGTTAACTTAGGTCTTGGCTACCTGTCCGCAGGTCTTGGCTACCTCATGTCATCAACAGTAGATCTAGCGAGGTACTCGTTTAAGAAGTAACCCGAGAAGACACATACTACACCTCTGATACGAGACAATTTATTGTCGCCTATGAGCTAGAGGTGCGGAATGAGCCGAAACAATGTAGTGGATTTGAATAAAGAATCCTGTGAACCCCGCTTTTTGTGTTTGTGTCTCTCTCACTCATTCTCTCTCTCTCTCTCTCTCTCTCTCTCTCTCGCGCGCGCTAGATATATATATATATATATATATATATATATATATATATATATATATATATATATGTATATATATATATATATATATATGTATATATATATATATATATATATATATATATATATATATATATATATATATATATATATATATATATATACAAGCTTGTACGTATGCGCATACATACAGAAATACTCATGTACGTATTATGATAGTATATTAACGTTGACGTTAATAACTGCTCTTTTCATCTGAAGAAGATAACACTGCTTCTGTTGAGAAAATGCAATGGACTCCAATAGTCAGTTGAGGTTATAGGCATCGATTGGCAAGACAGCGACACCAAATACTACTGTCTCTGTTACTACGTAGAGGCAGGGAGAGTTTGGGAGTGTTAGCGACATCAGGTAAGAATACAAATGGTTATACTGTGACGTACAAAACTATTCATTCGTTCATGCTTATTTTATATAGGTTGTTCTTACCAATGCCTGATTCAAGTCTAGCGCCTATCACATCTTTAACAGAATCACTCGATATGACAGTTTTGTCAATCAACTCACGTTACTTCAATAGATCCTAAAATATTTTCAGTTAAAAAAGCCCTATTAATTCTTCTTCACTTTTGACCATAAACATCAAATCTAGAGAGACAGAGATAGATAGATAGATAGATAGATAGATAGATAGATAGATAGATAGATAGATAGATAGATAGACAGACGGACGGGCGGACAGACAGACAGACAGACATGCGGCCGGACGGACAGACAGGCAGACAGACAGACAGACAGACAGACAGACAGACAGACAGACAGACAGATAAATAGATAGATAGACAAATATATATACATGTACCTACGTATGTCTGTACACACATATTCATCTGCATGTTTTGATAGCTAAATAGTCAAGAGACATGTGTAGTCTTATTTCGCTACACAAATTACACTTAATGAACAGAACCAATTATTTGTAACTGAATTGATGCAATTTATTCAAGCAAATTCAGTGAGCTGGCAGAATCGTTAACACACCAGACAAAACAAATAGCGGCGTTTGGTCCGTTTACGTTCTAAGTTCAAATTCCATCGAGGTCAACGTTCTGAGTTCAAATTCCACAGAGGTTTTCCTTTCATCTTTCAGGGTCGATAAAATAAATACCAGTTGAGCACTGGGATCGATGTTATTGACCCCGAACTTGGGGTGAAAAAAATCATTTTGCACATTGAACACGAGTGTATATTTTTGTGTGTCAGTCATTTATAATCCCGACATAGTGTAAATCTTATATCACCACTACGAAGTAAACATTTATTTCATGTTATTTTCCACATTTTCTGGAAAAGTGTACGTTTTATTTTAAGCAGGTGTAATTTATTTCATGTTATTTTCCACATTTTCTGGAAAAGTGTATGTTTTATTTTAAGCAGGTGTAATTTCAATTTTGGAAATATAATCTGTTTTCATTAACTTAGTAAATATCACTGTAATTCTATTTCAAAATATTATTTTATCTTTAATTCTGGGGTTTTTGTTTACTTTTGTTCGTTTATTAAGTCTATCATAAACTTCATTTGAAGCGAACATGATCTTCTACATGTGTTACGAAAACCGATATTGAAGAAATGTACTCAGTTTTATCAGCGGGAAGATAAGTTTACTTGTATTATATCTATGTGCATGTACCTATAGGCATGGATACACGTATGCATTCTAGTTAGTTCCACAAGAAAGACATTCCCTCTTTTTTTTTTCAGTCTTAAACAATTCGGGTTTAATCATCTAAAACATTACATTTAAAGAATCAGAGAATTTAAAGTGATGGAGAACATAAAAACATATCAGGTCGTATATTGCGTGAGGTTTCTTAATGCCTTTAAGCCAATTTGATATTCAGTTAAGGCGTGTTCGTTTCTGTTTTTCCCACCAGTGATTTTACTTTCGATCTTCTATGTAAATGGCGATATTTCTTCCGTCTGGCTGCTTTTCTTTCTACAAAACGGAAGTTACATTGCAGAACTGTTATTTTAACAAGTTGTGTCTATCGATTACCCGATGAGATACATCTGCAATGTCGGATACTCCTAAACCATTTGGTGAGTGTCCCACCCATGACGGATTGATGCTGGAATTGTCGTGATAAATTCTCGTATATTCCATCTTCTGTCTTTCATTTGCCATACACACACACACACACACACACACACACACATATATATATATATATGTATATATATATATATAAGCACACAAAATTTTGGTGTGTCTGGGGCGAGTCATTCCCTTTTAGTGCCTTATTATTTAACACACTCACCGGTAAAGTTTCCACTCATTTATTTTTCAAAATATTTTCGTTGCGTCTTGCAACCTTTTCAACTCTGTCCGTTATCCAAGCTGCGTTCTTTTTGTTTGTTCGTGCGCATGTTTGTGGGTCAGTGTGTCTGCGCATACACATGTTTGTATGTAGTATGTATATATGTATGTATGTATGCATGCTTGCAAGTATGTGTATACATGTATGTGTATATGTGCGTATGTATATAATATCTATGTGTGTACGTTTGTACACTTTTTCTTGCTCCAGGGCCTTGGAGGCAGTTCTTCCTAATATGGCCAGACTCTAGGCACAGGTGACACTTGGGGGGAGGGCGTCCCTCAACGATCACCGGATACCTGCGCCCGGCCATCCTTAGAAAATCTGGAAGAACCAGATCTTTAGCTGATTGGGTCCATATGGTCAAAACAGCTTTTGACCCAACCCAATCAGCTAAAGGCAATATTTTTACATTTAGTAGCTTGGATCCACTGCCACCAAGACCCCGGCGGATAGTATCTTTTATCCACTCAGACCCTATGCTGGGTGGCAGCCCATAAATCGAAGCACGAGTCAATTTCTTCCCGCAATAGGTAGGGAGAAACAAAATGTCCTGCCCTTCAAAGGGCTGGCTCGCAAAATTGCGTGCCACCTCAGGGGTGTCAAATAGCAACCAAACTGTTGCGTACTTGACATCCCTGGTCATAAACTTAATGGTAGGCAGATGTTCCACCAACTTTCTCTCGATATCCACTTGAGGAAAGACCGTAATGGTGTCTACTGACTTAGAATACGTCCGCAACACCACCGTTCTTTCATCCACTTCTTTTAACCATTTCTTGTATGGTCATAATTCCCACTCCAAAACGGTATTATTATCCATATTTAACTGTACAAAATAAAAATTAAAATTAACAAACAAAAAGAAAAAATGTTCACAGTTAAATCTGTCCTCTGGCGTGTTTTGAACTCCTAATCCAGGTCCGTACACTCCAATACAATCAATCCAACGTTCAGCACACAAACACAGGTGCCTGTAATATAATCCAATTGTGAAAATCTTCGTAAATTTTCAAAAAATTTTCCTTTTTTCACAAATTAATCCACGATACAGTCAAGTTCGCCGTGTTGTTGAAATTAATTGTCTTTTTTTTTTTTTTTCATAACAAGTAAAAAGTCTTTCAGAAAAATTCCGGATACATAAGTCTTCAGAAAATCCAAAAATAGAAATAATTCTTGTGGCGAGCATACAAAGGATTCACAATGTACGAAAACACAGCAGCCGCCGAGAGCCAGTGAAATTGTCCCAGATCTGTGCGAAATTTATTAACAAAAATTACAATATAACAAAATTACGCACAGCTAAGATAGAACAAAATCACCTACCTCGCCGACCTTCTCTGTTTTTGTTCTTTTTTCCTTTCAATAAACGGAGCGCAACAAAATCACGTCCACTCTGGTTCACCGGAAGCAAGTTTCTTACCACGCAGTCACCCCTGCGCCTATATATGAGAACATTTTGTAAACAAACTTATAACTACCGTGTGTGTCGGTACTCTACAGAATATAAAGCAATACTCGAACGCAAAATGGTTGTGGAGACACCTTTGAAAATCGAGATAAATTCCCTGTGGAGGTTTGCTGGCCATTTATTTCTTATTTCCGTCTTCGTAAGTGTATTTACCCCAGTTTCTAAGCAGCCTTCCTGCATTCAAGAAATTCATTATTTTCTGTAGAATATACGTATACATACATACATACATACATACATACATACATGCAAATATACATATATATTCACACACATGCACATGTACACATGAACACTCACACACAAAACACACGCATATATTGACATATGTGCGTTTAATGCGTTTAGGAAGGCGTGCTTGTGTGCTAGAATTAGATTTGTGCAATATATGCATGTAAACAATACGCAATTATATACAATAATACGCCTATATTCAGTATATTTGTGATAAAATCAAATATGCTATGTCGTTCGAAGCTCAGATGTCTAAACTCCAGAAGTTTATCTCAATTTCTGAGGATAAGCTGAGTTAGGGAAATACAAATTTTCTTTCATACTAAAAACTATAATGTCAAAAAATGGTAACTGCTGCCATGGAACCGAACTACTTGTAATATAATGTAGTAAATATGAATTGGTTCTGTAATTAATATAGTATCCTAGCTAGAAGCAATTGAAATAAACGCTACCTTATTATATTTATTTAGTGAAATCATGATAAAGCGTCGTAATATGCTATCAGTTATATCAGTGACTTGTAAGCGGAACTCATGTGTACTCATAACATACCTCGGACACTGAATTGCTTTATGGACAACGTATTTTATACTTTCATCCAAATTTACCTAGCAACCACTGTAGATAAAAAAAAATGGGAAATGAGTTTGCTTGTGAAATTTTCATATTCTTTCAAGTCTTTTATTGAAGCATGTTGGTGTCTTGATAACGCAAATACTCAGTAGAATACATACACGTAAATAAACGGTAGGAAAATAAACTGTGCTATTCCAACAACGGAGGTAGTGTGGAGGGCGGTATGTGTTGCACAGACTCCCAATATAAAAATAGCCTTTTACCTGACAATTCAGAAATAAACTTCATGACATAACAGAATAGATATTAGAGAATAGGTATATCCACATTATAATGGAATAATATAATTATCAATGTTAAGGTCATTGATTGGCAGAATCGGTAGAGCAAAATCTTAACTACGAATTGCATTCTTTCAGTATGTCCTATTTACTTTTTCTATTGCCATTCTTATCTTCGCCTTCTGTATTTTACATATGTCTTTCAGATTGGCAATGTCGATAAAATAAGTACATGTCAAGTCGATTTATCGACTCTAATCCTCGCCCATATATTGATAGCAATGACCCAGTATTAAAAATCATTTTATTGATATCATTTTACGCACTTCTTTCGATATTCTGATACGCATATTCTTCTTGTTTTACATCAACAGTGGACGTTGACCGCTGTATGTCTTCAACGTTGTTTCACTTCAAACGGTGCAGTATCAAACAGTTAAAATAGATTAACTTGATCATATCTGCTATTTTGACAATTCACTTTGATATAGTATATTTGCCGCTATTATTTCCGAAATGGTTAACTGTAGTAGTTTATAATGGCCCATATTTTCATGTGTAGGCTACATACATTCATAAGATTATTTCTGCTTTAGAGTTAATGCTAGTAGATAGATAGATAGATAGATACATTTCTTTTATTAGCCACACAGGGCTCAACGAAGATGGGACAAATACAATGTAGAGCTTTTCTTTTTGGGATGGGGGAGGAAGGAAAAAAAAAGGGGGTGGTGTCGATCAAAAGGGATCGTAGGAAGGGAAAAAGGGGGAGTTCGGTCAAAAGGGATCGAAAAAAAAGAAGAAAAAAAAAGGAAAGGCCGATCAATAGGGATCGTGTATCACACAGTAATGTTCTCGTGTAAAAAGAGGGGAGGACAGTTTAGGTTTAGCCGTGGAAGGAAAAGCCTACGGAAAAGACCACCGTAACCTTGGTCAATATTCTCATTGAAGAAACTATAACAGTAAGTGACTCTCTTTTGCCTTTTTGTTTTTTTTGTTTTTTTCTTGTTCATAGAGTTATGCTCAAGATGGCTCCGTCGTTCACACGTGCCATCCTTGCTACATTCACCCATCTTTTTTGAAGCATTCACTAGACATGACTTCCCTTTCTACTCTCACCTTCCTCTTCAGGTGATACTTGAAGAAGTTGATGAGAGATTGCCCAGAGAGGAAAGTCTTTGTCTCTAGACCTTTCAGACGCGTCCACCATACACATTCTTTCGCCATAGCCACAAGTACGATGAAAATAGCTCTTGCTTCCCGTTTAAAGGAAGGAGGCGCGACAATATTCACGATAGACTCGGCTGATAGACCGACTCGTCCCACACGCGATAGCAGTTGTTCGACGTAAGCCCACAGCTCGGAAATGGTGGGACACTGTACGAGTGCGTGCAGAACGGCTTCGTCGCTCTGCCGGCATCTCGGACAGGTCGGCCCCGTGTTTCTCGAGCCATGCCTGTAGAGCTTATCCCGAACGGGTAGTGCTTCTCGATAGCACTGCCAGGCCAGGGATCTCTGGAAGTTGTCCATAGGTCCCGGCCCGAAGGTCGTCTTAAACAGGCGGGTCAGGTATTCCTCGTCGACGCCCAGGTTCGCCCCGAGATCGTCGTCGTACCTTCCCTCCACTAATCCACTATAGAATGCGTTAGTTGTGATGCAGTCGCTGAAGGTTGACCCGGGTTGTTGGAGTTGCCGAAGAGCAGCGCGACACTCGCGGTGCCATTCGCCCTTCCTCGGCCTCTTCTTGATCCACGACTGCAGTTCGGTCATGGAGACGAGCTGCGGGAAAGCGCGCCGCACAAACGGTGACCACACCTGTTCACCGCTGTCTACGTAGAGCCGGAGATGTCGCAGTCTCAGCGCGTGTCTGCGCATCATCAACCACGGCATGCCCAGTCCTCCTTTTAACGGGTATAGATAGATAGATAGACAGACATACAGACAGACAGACAGGCAGACAGACAGGCAGACAGAGATACAGACAGACAATGAGGCAGGCAGGCAGACAGACAGACAGACAGACAGACAGACAGACAGATAGATAGATAGATAGATATACGTGCAAGTCTTTGTTTTCCAAGCTCTATTAAGAATAGCAACTGGGCATTTATTGATGGTGGGGGGACTCAATATTGAGAGTAGAGCCGACATGACATAGAATAAGCGTCTTAGTGAAACTTGAAATGCGAGGGCAAAAATTGTTCAACAGCAGTAGTAGAACAGGTAGTTCACGTAATTTTTTATATATGCGCTTCGTCAGTAGCAGGAATCCACTATCACCATATGTTTGGAAAAAATTCACCTCTACTGACATATAACAAAACAGTGACTAATCAGCCACTGGTATCAAAAATAGCTGCTGTGCTAGGTAGCAATTTGTTATTAACGATTGAAGTAGTGTTAGTACCAAAATGCAAACTTTATATCTTAACATGTTAACCATAGAAGAAAGCCGCAATACTATTGTATTCGTCCTGAGAAGGCATTTCGTTTAAACATTTCGGGCTAAAAAAAGCACCGAATTTATCAATAACAGACGAAAAATGTTTAGCAACGACGGTATAGATTGTAGATCAAGTGCTTTCTAGAGGGAATACTCATCTAAGCATGCAATGGTAATGGATACTTGCTACCGATGACGCCTAAATACCCAGAAATCACCTGATACATCAGTTCTTTCACTTATTCAGGATATTTGGACATTTTTCGTCTGACACTGACACTTCTGAGCTTTGGTACTATTCATCTATACGAGATGGTTTCTCAAGATGTGTACTACAGTATGTCGGATTGCTTTTGATATATCCATATTGAGTATATATATATATATATATATATATATATATATATATATATATATATATATATACATCGTTTCAAATTTTTGCACAAGGCCAGCAGTTTCGAGGGATGTGTAGCGCGATTACATTTACTCCAGTGCTTCCCCGAAAGGATCAAAGGTAAAGTCGAATAAAGGCAGAATTTAAACTCAGAACGTGAAGACGGACGAAATGCCTCTAAGCATCTTGCCCGGCGTGCTAACGATTCTGTCAGCTCACATCAGGAATATTCATCGGACAATGGATATGTTTTATACCAGATAGTATTTGTAATTTTTATTCTTGTTCTAAAATAATTTCTGTTATAAAACGTGAGTAGTTGGGATTGGTACCTACTAATATCTCACAAAACTTTGGCAAGGCTAGACATATGTAAGAATACATCAGCAACTAACGAAGATGTTTCAGTTAACGAGGTGAATAAGCAACATGACATGGAGATATAAATAAATTGCTCAATACAAAATTATATTATAAATCTTTCTTTAAATCAATTTTCGAGTCATAACACTAAGACATCTTGCAGACATAACAACGGCAGCGAAGCTGTGATTTTTTTGTCTGTATTAAATTCATCTTCCATACAAAAGGAACCATATTTGTAACTTTAATCATACTGTTTATATTTCAGTAGAATAGTTCATGAGTGACTTTTAAGAAGTTCAAAAGCCGTCAGTGGGGTAGATTCTATAGTCTCAGATCACTTAATCTTCATCTGTGGAAGAGAGAAAAAGTGATGTTATATGTTGGATTGTAGTAATGACTTGCATGTATACATGTATATAGTTGTGTATGCTTCGTGGACCAATTTGCTCCACAACCTAAGCAGTAACACTCACGTTCTCGGGAAGGAGAGCACAGTTCAATACATCAGGCTTCTCTATAATAAAACTCATTAAACTTTCCTTTAGACAAATTACCGGAATTTTAACCACTTTTCATATCCATCAATAAAGAGCTGTAACAGATCACCTTGTAACGTATATTTAGCAATTACATAATGATAAGCCATTAGTTAACAAACTATGGAGTACATGAAAATGAAAGTTTGTTCCCTTAAAAATCGATCAAAGGTCCTCCCGGGCTATAGACACATAATGCCACTTTCTCTAATTCTTTTATCTATATGTATTTCTTCTACCCCTGGACGAGACACCAGTCCATCGCAGTATTACTCATTTTTGCCAGCTGAGTGGACTGAAGTAACGAGAAATAGTATATGCACACAAACACACACACACACACACACACACAAGTATATGTGTGTGTGTGTGTGTGTGTGTGTGTGTGCTGGTGTTATTCAGTTATTCATGTATATTAAAACTTCCTTAACAACTGCCACTTCGTTTCATTTTGTGTGTTTTAAGCAAAATATCATATGTTTATAAGTAAAAGAAATGAATATTAGAATCCAGTTGTGTGAGATACAGTTTGTAACAGTGTTTCGACAATGAAAATATCTTTTAAGACTGGAACATATTTTAAAGTAATTACGCCTAACATAATAGATGCACAACGGGAAGTTTATTCATGTTATATACTGATATGCTGCTGTTATAAATAGCAATTTAGATTAATGGTTCTCTGGTTAGCCAAAGAGAAACAATGTATTTTTTCTGTTTGAAGCGCTAGTCATGCCGGAAACAGATCTGTAAGAAAATTCCCAGTTATTTTTCAATTTACTTAACAAAATAAGCTCTACACAAATATTGTGGTCGGTTGAGTTGACTAAAATTCTTACACACTGTGATTATTAGTTTGTGTAGTATGGTATTCCAGCAAACTGAAGCATTGATTTCATATGTGCCACATCTAATCTGTTAAGTCGACATAACTAATTAGATAACCATTCCATAAAAGCTGAGTCAAAGAAGGACCTTCTGCTTAGTCGATCGATCTGCTAGAAATAGCCAGTGAAATCAATCTCTTTCAATCCACACACTACCGTCTTAGAACAGGACTTGGAAATAAAATTGTGGGTTTACTGAGCGAAGAAAAAAGACAAGATATTCACGATTGGAACGTTTTCGCTCATAGATCATTGACCTTCTCGATGAAGAATGACATAGGGATGAACAAAGATTAAGTCGTACTAAGGAAAATGTAAAGTCTACCTTGAAGACTTTTGTTGTTGTTTGTATTTAGTTCAGAGTAACTCTGGTCGAGTGGCTGCTTTATGAAAGATGTTCAACCGGGACTAACCTATATATTTCAGTCTCATTCTAAGGTAGTGAGATATTTAATATATAATGGTTCAATGCTTGTTTAAAATTTCCTTCTGTAACGCTTATTTGTGTGTTTCTATTGAGTTTAGTTCTGCAGAATTGACAATGCCTCATAAATTCTTAATCCCACGTTGCACAATTCAGTTAGCAGGCATGTCTTAGATTCCCCATATGCGCTTTTGCTTTCGCAATTGATAGATGAGTGAGATGTCATTTTTTTCAGGTTCATGTTACAAATATTGCTAATTTTAAGGTTATGTCTGTTATAACCACTTTCTATGCTGTATACATAAGGGTAGAGTTTGAAAATCTCTTAATGTATGCAGGGAGAGAAAATATATGATATATCGGTGCCTTTTTTTAATTTGTATATGGAAGAGTTGAGTGCGTAGTAATATTTGTATTAAATCCGCTAGCCATGGAAGTCTTTTTGTTGTGCGGGTGGCCTTAAAAATGTTTCCTTATTCGAGGAAATACTGGAAATCCTTGTATTAATAAGGCCAACAAACAAATTTAGAGGTTTGACATACGTCGTGATAGTTAAGTGTGACTAGTATAAGTTTTCGTTTTTATTACAACGAGTGTAACAGGAGGTTACGGTCTATCGCTATTTTAATGGCCAAAGCACTAAAATTGTTGACATTTTTTCTTAATTTGTCTAATATGTAACCATTAATACATTTTGTTATAGCTAACCCGTCGAGCCTGAGTAGATTAAAGTCCGTGCGAGTAAATTTCATAACAGATACGTATCAAATATATATAATTCTACTAGGTCATACGCATCTGCGCTGTCATATGACCTCATACTTATGTCGAAAAACCCCGCCGGTTCTTACATTTTTGACACTGAAGGAAACATTACCGAGTAGTAGGATCTTCCCAGCATCCATTATTACATCAATATACTTATCATCTATTACGTTGTAGTTATTTAGCAAAATCTATTGCGTTGTTGTGTAGAGTTTTGCAGAGCGTGGTGTAAAAATCGATTTCATATTGAGTAACGTTATACATTCTTATTGATACTCTTGAGTCAGCTAATGACATCAGCGTCATTATTGAAAAGAGATAGGTGTTTCGTATTTCTAATATTTTTGCTAATGATATTTATAATCTTCTTGCTAATTAGTGTTACGTGGGATTTAGCTACGAGGATTAGAGGCAGAATTTTTCTATGGGCATTAATGGTTATAAATACTTGACATTTACCAAATATCTCCTGTCTCTTGTCAAGATTTATCTTTATGGCTATGTGCTTCGTTCTTTATTTATATTATTACGCATTGGCGTCTGTTTTTATATAGTTCTCGCTGATCTTATTGCTTAAAAGTTGTTTGTTTAGTGTCTTATCAAATCTATAAAGTTTTTATGTTGTTTTTTCCTAAATAGGGCTTTTGGATTAGTTCACTCTTTTTTATACATACATCTTATCTATACTAGATACGCAAGCATCGCTGTATTTGATTTTCTATTTTAAGTTTAGAATGTCGCATTCCAAAGGAGCAACTACCTTAATTTTTATAATGATGTAGCACTAGCTGTTCACTTTGCAACTGTTTTCTAGCAAAGCTTAAGGTCAAACTTTTGAGTGGAATTTGATTGACTGAAACTTTGTAAAATCTCATCAAAGAATGTTCTTATTATTTTATAAACGTAATCTGTTATCCAGTTTAACATCGTCACCTACCTTTGTTTGACTTTAAGAGAGTCTACTTTTTTGCAGGCAATTTAGTCTAGAGCTGTGTCTGAAGATAACTACCTTTCACCAGACTTGAAGGCAATGACGAAGTCTGTGGATGCTGACTTTCTTTTTGCAAATAATGTAAAACAAATTATTAGAAATGGTTCATTTTCTCATTCAATGACAACTTTGCAAATGACCGCTTATCAGTTTTTCCCTTAACTAGTGTCAAGATGGCATAAATCCATTCCCCGTAAAGAATTGTTTTTGAATTGGCTAATAACATTCGGAAAACTGTGAAAGGTTCCTTTGTGAATGATAAATCATGGAAAGATCAAAAGTCTTCCAGATTGGAAGTAAATGGCCTTACCTATGCGCATCAAAGAAAAAGAAAAATCCTTAAAAATCTCAATCAGCTCTATTTAAACACCAGATCAGTAGTGGTCAGGCAATACTGCTACTTGTAAAAGCTTGTGTTATGCAAATGGGACACATTACTTTCAACTGACGAGAACAACATATATGGACATTCACCAGAATTTACTTTATCTCAGATACTCTTCCTTCGCACTTTTCTCTTCTGAATTTCGTCCTCTCATTCATTTACAGGTTATTCTTTAAGCCGATGATATCGTGATTAAATGTAAGTTTACATTGCCGCAAAGAGGTACATGCTACTGCATAGAAGTTTCAATCATTCGTAGCCCCGATGTTATCTACTCTATTCCGTAACACTCATATTTATATAGATATATATACATGTGTGTGTATACATGCATACACACATACATATATATGTGTGTGTGTGTGTGTGTTAAAGAACGGAAGCTCATACACACACGTACCATATATATTACATGTGTGGATATATGAAAGATTTCTACACAGTGAGATCGAACCCTGAAAGACAAGGCTGTGAAATGAAAATTTTAAACTCTGAATAACCAACATCCGCCTATTGTCCTTAGTTATATTCCTTATTTGGTAAACATCCTACTTCCCAGCTATGAGCTTCATTTCCTTGGAAATGAAATTATGGTGTCAGATTATGTAGTCTGTGCTGTGGATTAACACACAAGGTGGTCGGCCTCGGCATTGAAAAATAGAGTGAAATGATAAACTTAGATTAAATAAACATTATTAAACCACTCAACTATATTCTCTTGAAATATTTCTTATATTTCCTGATTTATTATTATTGCAGATAATATTCAGTCAGTTGTTTGTCTTCCAATCTCATCTCTCTCTCTCTCTCTCTCTCTCTCTCTCTCTCTCTCTCTCTCTCTCTCTCTCTCTCTCTCTCTCTATCTCTCTCTCTCTCTCTCTCTCTCTCTCTCTCCCTCTCTCTCGTTCTCTCTCTTTCTCCCACTCTCACTTTTTATCCACAAACGCACACACTCACGCACACACACACACACACGCATACTCGCTCTCTCTCTCACACACACACATGCACACACACACACATACACACGCTCAAACTCACTCAAACACAGAGATCCATCCATAAATATATGTGTGTATGCTAGAAAGTGCGACTTTTATGTATGTATATGCTTATCGTAATTTCCATTCTGCCGAATCCGTTACATATAACTCGTCTCCAGACCCAATTCAAATCTCGTCTGCTTCTCTCAGTTTGCTTTTTCAGTCTGCTTTCCTACTGTTCACCCTCTTTTATACAATCATTATCTCAAACTTTAATCTAAAAGAAACATTTCTCCTCACCTATTTCTAGGATCCATGTTTAAATTTAATTCAAATAGTTTGTAACCATTTCACAATTTTCCCCCAACTGATTTTGTAAACTTTTTGCTTTTGGTTTTGTATTTTTTTTCGGTTTTTCCCGATGGCTAAGTTTTTGTTTTTAAATTTCACTACATTTATCTTAACAGAATGTCTTAAGCAATGAGATAATTTTCTGAAGCAAGAAGATAATTATAACGAAATACAAATATGGTATAATCTTTTCTACTCTAGGCACAAGGCC
Organism: Octopus bimaculoides; assembly: GCF_046866305.1. NCBI lineage: Eukaryota > Metazoa > Mollusca > Cephalopoda > Octopoda > Octopodidae > Octopus > Octopus bimaculoides. The sequence continues at coordinate 41,264,809 of NC_142935.1, read as the reverse complement.
CGAAATTTTTTGGGAGGGGGCCAGACGATTAGATGACGCCAGTACGCAACTGGTACTTAATTTATCGACCCTGAAAGGATGAATGGCAAATTCGACCTCGACGGAATATGAACTCAGAACGCAACGACAGACGAAACACCGCTTAGCATTTCGCGTGGCGAGCTAAAGGTTTTTTTATTTCTTTATTGCCCACAAGGGGTTAAACATAGAGAGGACAAACAAGGACAGACAAAGGGATTAAGTTGATTACATCAACACCAGTGCGTAACTGGTACTTAATTTATTGCCCCGAAAGGATGAAAGGCAGAGTCGACCTCGGCGGAATTTGAACTCAGAACATAACGGCAGACGAAATACCGCTAAGCATCTCACCAGGCGTGCTAACGTCTCTGCCTGCTCGCCGCCTTATAAATATGGAATAATGATATATTGATGTGTGTGTGTGTGTGTGTGTGTGTGTGTGTGTGTGTGTGTGTGTGTGTGTGTGTGTGTGTGTGTGTGTGTGTGTGTGCATTTTGTTGTTTGCGCGCGCGCGTAAACGTGTAAGTGCGTGTGTCTGATAATATTGTTGTGGCGAGAGTCGTTAACACCCCTGGGGATTGGAAGAATGGACTAGCATTTTGGTAGAGAGTTATCGAGTCGTTTGATTCCCTGCTGTAATTTGCTGTTAGTCGCTCCATGTAAGTCGCTTGCTGTTTAATTGTTAAAGGTCTACTGTATCTAATTGTTGAATTGTAGAAATTGTTGAATTGTTGTTCGTTACCTGTTAATTTTTGTTTCCTTCCCCATTTATGGGTGAAGTCGTTACTAACGAAGTAATGCAGAGTCAAATAGTCCCAGCCAGCAGTTACGCTGCAGTAACTGGGAAACGTTTTACGGCGGATATCTTGCAAGTAAAAGAGATTCAACTGGATGAAACAAATTTAAAGGAGTTCAATGAACTAATAAAGAAAGGAAGGAGACAGCCTGAGGCTCACGCCGCCCAGGAAGTTATAGAAAAGACAGAGAAAAGGACAGTGATATACAGAACGCTGTCTATCGCTACCAAAAGAATTGAAATAGCGGCAGCAAAGGCTGTGGAAGAATGTTTAAAAGGAATTAAAAACCTCACTACGTTTTACACCAGAGGCAAGAAATATGGCACAGCGGAGGTACCCACTCAGTTGATCTCAAAGGCACAGTTCACTGTACCTTTGACATCGACTGAGTGGATAATACTACCAACTTACTGTGGCAAACATGCGGCCAGAGTTAAGATTGGTAAAGTGCCCCCGGAAATTGACGAGGCGTCGCTGGTGGCAGCCATAGTCTACAACACAAAAGAGGAGACGTAAATACTCAAAATAACAAGAACAACAGAGGTAAACTGATGGGGATACAGCCTTGAGGTGACGGTCCAAATCAGTTTACCAGACCTCCACAAAATTGCAGAAGAGCTAGTATTACCCGACGTTACGAAGCTAAGAATGGTAGTGGGGGAAAAACCTCCCATAGGTTTTCAGTGGATTACGGGGACACATGAAGACTAAGTGTCCCCAGAAACACGAAGAAGTGGTGATTGAGAGGGAACAGCAATGAGAGGAAGATAAAAGAGAAATGACAACATGACATGACAACATCGAGTGAGAGACAAAGAGAGAAGAAAGAGATGGAAACAGCAGGAGAGATTAGTGATGGAAATCAGAAGGAAACACTGAAGAGCAAACAATTAAGAACTATGTTGTTGTTGGCACTCCGTCGCTTACGACGTCGAGGATTCCAGTTGATCCGATCAACGGAACAGCCTGCTCGTGAAATTAACGTGCAAGTGGCTGAGCACTCCACAGACACGTGTACCTTTAACGTACTTCTCGGGGGATATTCAGCGTGACAGTGTGACAAGGCTGACCCTTTGAATCATAAGCACAACAGAAACAGGAAGTAAGAGAAAGTTGCGGTGGAAGAGTACAGCAGGGTTCGCCACCATCCCCTGCTGGAGCCTCGTGGAGCTTTAGGTGTTTTCGCTCAATAAACACTCACAACGCGCTGTCTGGTAATCGAAACCGCGATCCTATAACCGCGAGTCCGCTGCCCTAAACACTGGGCCATTGCACCTCCACTATATAAGAACTGTGATACAGTACAGAAAAAAATGTGGAGATAGTAAAAAGATCACCAAAATGAAATATGTAATTAGGGTGAAGTTAGCGCCCACTGAGTACATTGAAAGATTTAAAGCAGTCTTGCTTGTAAAAGAGAAAGGTGAAAAGTTGTAGGAACTATTCGGGGAAATGATAGAGATATCACAGTTACAGTTTCGATTCGATGAGTTGCCAATTTTAAAATGAGGACTTTGAAAAAAGTTATGCAAAACCAAAAAGAATAATGAACTGTAAGTTAATGTGATACATAAACTGTTAAATGACACTCCCTGCGTGGGGGGGGGGGGGGCAGGTAAGACATTTCATTTTTCATTATATCATTATATTCATGATTCCATTCGTTATTTGTTTTATGTACCCCGCTATGTTGTGTTGTCTGTCCTTGTATCGTCCCTTCTTTTGTAGAGCCAATGTGTTCATAACAAATAAAACAGAGAGCATTTTGGT
>NC_142935.1:41244721-41257221 GCF_046866305.1 Octopus bimaculoides | reverse complement strand
ACGTTATTCGAAATATATTACATAGGAATTCCACTGAGAAATTCTTATTTTTGGCTTTCAGTTCATATTTCTTTTTATTCAATTAGGTGTGAGTATTAACGGTATATTGATTGGATTGCCACGTTTGTAATGTTTTTCTATTATACCTTTTTCGTAAGTTATCAAGCAAGTAAAGTCAAGGTAGGTAAAACTTTAAAGAGTAAATGAAAATTTCTCTTATTCAACATTACTACTACTACTACTACTACTACTACTACTACTACTACTACTACTACTACTACTACTACCCAACAACTTAATGCTTCATTTTCCAGACATTTCCGGTTATCTTGCTGGTTTGCACTAAAGTTGACATGTGCATAGTGCAAGAAGATAACTTCAAATGCTTACGTCAAAGCTGCACAAAATGAAGCAATCTGAAATTATGTCCGGGAGTAATATTTTCCCACTGAACACAAAAACATACGAAAGATAGAGACAGAATGTAAGAAAGGATGTCTAACATTATTCTAAATTGAGTTGGAATTTATACTCCTCAGAGAAAACAGGTACATAAAACAACCGAAAACACAACGTTTCGTGGTAATATAACACGAAATCAGGATGAATCCAAATTCGTTTACATTCTATTACAAACATTATTGAGAAATGCTTTCACGAAATTCTTAAGGTAATGATATTCTTATTCCATTTCGATATTTTCACAAATTCGCAGCATTTCTGGTGTTAGTTCTGTTTAGATAACCGGTGTTTTTCAATTTTACTTAATGTTCTTCACTGTTATGATTGTGGCTGGAACGTTACAACAGTAACAAAAGCAACAGCATATTGTAAGAAGATATTAAAAAAAAAAAGGATGCTTCAGATGTTAAAGTTAAGTGTTTCTTTATTTTTGCCTTTTCTTTTACAGAAATAATTTTCTTGTAGATTTCCATGTTCCGGAATTCTAGTCATTTACAGTTATTTCTCAGACCTTATATACACACACAATAACAATACACATAACTGTACTTATTTTGTGCAGGTGAATATATATATATATATATGTGTGTGTGTGTGAAGGTTGGTGACCAAAGGTGCTGGGATAATGACTGTAAGTTCGTGGATTTCATGAACGATTTCAGGAACGAGCGGTGAGCTGTATCCTTGGGAAAGGCACTTCATTTCACGTTCTTCCAGCCAGGACCCTGTAGCAGCTGAGCGTTGGTGCATTTGTCTCTTCCGCCAACTGTTATATCCTGGATCTTTTTGCTTTCAAGAGGATGCCTTTATCTGCTCGCAACTACATAGGCTCCTAAAACGATTACCGAAAGTATGGTACATGCCACCAAGTTATATTCGCATGGAAGTGACGACTAGGGATTTTAGGGATATATATATATGCATGTAAATATGTATGTACTCAGGACTCTGTGTGTGTATGCGTGTGTGTGCGTGTGTGTGTGTGTGTGTGTGTGTGTGTGTGCGTGCGTGCGTGCGTGCGTGTGATGCACGCGTATCTTTATTATATCAACGCAGCATTTTTGGTTGAATTTCTTAGTTTAATATTTAATTGCATGCTACCGAAAAAATGTTTCGAAAGGGGAAACGACTCTAGCCTTTTCTGAAAATGTACCATGCAACAAAATAACGTCGTTCTAAGCACACATATATGCCTCAATTGTAAGCTACTGGCGTTAGTCGTATTCCTAAGAAACCAAGTCGTATTCCTGAGAAACCAAGTCATTTGTGGATAACATTAGAAAATCTAATCAATCGAATAGACTTAAAACAGTCTAGTGTTACTTGAATGCAGACTTCAACAGGCACGAAACAACCGCTGGAATGCATACATTCTACTATCTCCGCTACTTTTGCCATCATTTGCCACCGTTGTTTTCTATTCTATCAAAAATGAATAAGAGTGCTTATCAAAATCTCATTTTATTTCTAGGTATAAGCATCCTGTATGTGGAAGAAATCAAGCATAAATAGTTACATCAAACGAGAATTTTAATGGATCAGCTTCTAATTACTAGCCTATGTGCTTTATCAATTCCACATGGTTTTGAAAGCAAGTTTAGTGAGTTCCTTCCGTGTTCTTCGGATGAATATCAAACGCAACAAATTTTATGTCGTATTTTCTTTACTGTTTTTATTCATATGTTACATTGTTATTTCATTTATTGCGTTTCCTCCTAATGAGTTAACTCTTTGTTTCTGATCGCAATTATAAAGAACTGTATCCAGACAAAATATCTTGTATTTTTTTGCCAATATTAAAAGATAGTTAAGGCGGTGAGATGGCAAAATCGTTACCGCTTCGACGAAAATGCTATGCCGTATTTCGTTCGTCTTTACATTCTCAGTTCAAAGTCCGTTGAGGTCGACTTTCCCTTACATCATTTTGGAGTCGATAAAATAAGTACCATTTGGTTAGTGTAATAAATTTACCCACTCCTCTGTAAAATTACTAGCCTTGTGCCATAATTTAAAACAAAATTAAACAATATTGCTCGACTAAAGGCGGTGCTCTGGCATGGCCGCAGTCAAATGACTGGAACAAGTAAAAGAGTAATACTAGCTAGCAGGTCTTACGTATTGTGTATAAATTACCGCCAATATCCCTGTCAGCTCACATAAAAGAAAGATACAATGGACTGGAATAACTTTAATCATGCGTTTGCTCGGTCACGATTTACTTGGGGCAAAACAACAAACACAATTTGGTGTTAGTCGGTTTGCAACGCAGTATAAAGGAGGATACAATAAAAAATATAGCCCTAGAATGACGGATAAAAAGGGGTGATTAAATGAAACATCTTCAATCACGGCTTATTTATTTCATGGTTTTATTGGTGAGAATTACAAAGACTGTCGGTCATATTTTAGAAATCAAAAACAGATAGACTGGATTATTTCCACGTGTGTGTGTGTGCCTCTGTGTGTGAACATGTGTGTACGCGCGAGCAAGTATGAGGCTAAAACTATTTTGCTTGCTCTCTACCTCTCTCTCTATCTATCTATCTACCTCTCTTTTTCTCTCTCTCTTAACCTCTCTCTCTCTCTCTCTCTCTCTCTCTCTCTCTCTCTCTCTCTCTCTCTCTCTCTCTCTCTCTCTGGCCGCGGCCATTAACTCGCAATAAAACTCTTTTATTTTAAGGATGTCTAACAAGTCATTGCAATTCACTGATACATGAAGGAGGACACACACACACTCATACATATACAGTGTGCTGTATATATGTGTGGGGGTGAGCACGTGCGTGCGTATGTGTGTGTGACAATGTGTATGTGACAGTGATGTGCATGAGTGTTTGTAGGTAATATATGTATGTATTTATTCATAATATATATGTATATGTATACACATATGTATGTGCATGTATGTAGATTTACACTGCACAGCCATCAGTGCTAACGTTCTCTTGAGTAATGTTGTATGTGAGTGGAAATTGATCGACAGAAACGATAATCAGTCATGTATATATAAGTGTATGTCTGTGTGTGTGTGTATGTGTACGTGTGTGTGTGTGTGTGTGTGTGTGTATACACACACGAGCTGGTATCAAAAAGTTTCCGGACTAGTCCTGTTGGGCACCGACAGATGGCAGCACATAGTTGCGTGCGCAGTGAGAGCTTGCAGTGACCTTCACTAGGCAGTGTTTCGAGTAACACAGCTGTGTTTACTTCGCATGTTTTCTTTTTTTTTTTTTTTTTGTGGTCACCTGTATTCTGTAGTCTGCGATGTTCTCATGAATAGAAATTTGGAACAATGAGCCAACGCGAAATTTTGCGTTAAACTTGGGACCTCTGCTACAAAGACATTGAATATGCTTCGGTAAGCTTACGGCATCAAGGAAATGGGTCGTACACAATGTTTCGAGTGGCACGGGTGCTTCAAAAGCGGAAGAAAGTCCCTAGAAGATGATGAGCGATCTGCAAGATATGCCACGAGCATCACCTAGGGCTAAACCGTCAATCGAGAGTTTAACAGCGCCGTTTTGAAGCGCTTGAGAGAGGCCATCCTGTTACTGAGCTCTCCTCACTCGTGAGTTTCTCCTCAAAAACAATTCGGTTTCGCTTCCGCGCCCACCCTATTCGCAAATTTTAGCACCTCCGGGCTTCCTTCTCTTCCCCACGATGAAAATGCAGCACAACAGTTGCCGTTTTAATACCGTTGTCGAGATCCACTACGAATCGCAGAATGTCCTCGGCTCGGATACAGAAAATTACTTCAAGGCCTGACTCCCAAAGTGGCAAGAACGCTGGGACCGGTGTATTGCTGCTCAAGATGACTATTTCGAAAGAAATAATGTTATATATATATATGTGTGTGTGTGTGTGTGTGTGTGTGTGTGTGTGTGTGTGTTTATAAATGTTTATAAATGTTCTAAAATATACACAGCCTTGTTTTTTTTATCTCATTACGAAAAGTAAATCCGTATATATATATATATATATATATATATATATATATATATATATATATATATATATAATTAATTTTGTTGTACTCAGAAGATTAAAGTTACTCTATTAACACAATCTAATCATTGAACATAAGACAAGTATATTTCGCCATTATTACTTCCATTCGTTAAATTATTTTTCAAGGATCACCTCTCTATTCGAAATTATGTAAAGTGAATTAGTGAGATATTGCGAAGCTCGTATATAACAAAAAAAAATTGTTAGAATTTGCGCTGTCGCTGCAAAAAATCATAGTATCCTTTACATCTGATTGTGTCAGTCTATATGTAATAATTATGACTCTACTACGCAAACTCATTATATATGTATATAAACACATATATTGAGTTACCACGGTCATTGCTTTTGTTGGTTGTGCTAGGCATCGTTTAACTATGTTTGTCACACTTCGATGCAAGAACATTCTAGATTAATTAAACTTATCGCACTTACCACATAAAGCAACTTAACACTATACTATGAAACATTGAGCATTGCATTTATTTGCTAAGAACGTGCCGTACTGTCGATATTTAGGAAAAAAAAAAGATCGATAGATTTTCTCGGCGTTTAGCTGGCAATAATAATATCAATCGCTTGCATTTCTACAGGACGAAATGTAAATCCAGCAAGAGACAAATGGCAAAGCCAACAGCAGAACTGTAATTCATAATCCATCTGTAAGCTATTTGTGATAGCAGCTCACGTACTTTACATCAACCATACTCGCCTCCATATCAAGGGGAAAAAAGCAACTGTTTGCCTATATATACTTTTAAAATAGATTGGAAGACAACTTTATAGCATCCCCACACCACTGCATTACCATCTTAACTTTAGTCTTAAAGACTTATTAATTGTACATATGTATCATATAAAAAGCGAAAATCTTTTATTTGTTATTTTCCTTTCTTCATTTTTTGCTTTCGTTTTCTTTGGGGGGTTTTATAGTTTATTTTCGCTTCTAGATACGAAATCTTTTGAGATGTTATCTAGGATTTATACATGTGCTTATTCAAAAGATTTGTGGCACCAAGCCGTTAATCGAAATTAGAAATCTTCCACATGTCTTTATTTCTTTTCCGAAAACAATAACCATTTTTCAGTCACAAAAGGGTAATTGTTAAAACATTATTTCGTAATCTTTGGAATTTACGATTAAATTATTTGACAGTTTCCATAAATACATGCACACACACACTTACATACAATGTTTATGGGCACAAAAAGAGATAGATAGATAGATAGATAGATAGATAGATAGATAGATAGATAGATAGATAGATAGATAGATCTTCCTTGGTTTCGTTCAGTCGAATTCTTCGAATTCTGACTTGAGTGAAACATCGTCACACACACACATATACAACTACTTGTACAATTGATGAATAACTCTACGAATGCATGCATATACACCCCCCCCCACCAACACACACGCGCGCGTACACACACACACACGCGAGCGCGTACACACACACACATACACACAAATATATATCTATATTCACTGGCGGTGCCTCAGGGCTGAAGCATGTAAAAGAATAAAGAAATATATATTTGTGCGTGTGTGTGTATATATACATATGTGCGCGCGTGTGCGCACGTGTGTATACGCAAGTATATACATACATATATATATATATATCATACATGTACATATGTATTTGCAAAGGTACATATTTATTTATACACACCGGCACATATGCACAGATAAACAAGTAGAGTTAGTAAAAGTGACAAAAAGAAAGCTGCAGTTATAAATGCTCATACATAATCCAGAGTTGTTTACGTATATTTATACGTGTATACTTATCATTTTTTTTTCTCTTTTCTCTTTTTTTATTTTTTTGACACAAGTATTCGTCCCTAGAGTAGTTATAATATCCATGAGCCAATATAGATTGCATGCTGTAAATATTTTGGGGCTTTTCCCCAGAAACTAAGCAGAATATAATCAAAAGCATAATCTACCATATCGATGTACTACGTGGTCTATAACAAAGTGTCTTGAAAAGAAAATTGATGGAACATCTCCAAGAATGCTCCGAGCTGATCTGAACATTTCCTGGAGATTACACCCTACAAAAAAACTTCTCTATGGCAATTTACCACGAATAACACATCAGAGAAAGAAAAACAATATTCACTGGACATTGCTGAAGAGCAAAGGATGAGATCCTCAGTGTCGTTCTTTTTGGGGAACCGAAGCATGGGTACGCAAATACTTGTAAACCGCGTCGAACCTACATTAAGCAACTGTACGAGGACTCCGAGTCCATCCGAGAAGACTTACCACGTGCAGTGACAGACAGAATAGACTGGAAAATATGAGTCATGGAGATCTGTGCAATAAGCCTGACCGGATGCTGGTGATGATAATGAGGAGGAGGATGAGGATGATGGGACATTGCCTTTAAGGAATATTTGTCGATTGAATCGACCCCAGTTTAGTTTCTTTTTTTAAAGCCTGGTACTTATTATTCCGGTATCTTTTGCCGTACCGCGAACTTACAGGGACGTAAACAAACCAACACCGATTGCTAGGCTCTACTGGGGGACAAACACAGAAACAGACAGACATACATACATATATATATATATATATATATATATATATATATATATAAACAAATTGTAAATGAGTATATGCATATATACGTACAAGTATGTGTATACCGACATCCACCTGTATGTATAGGTGCATATCTGGGTACAGGACATTGCAAACAAAACGTAGACAAGAAAACACACAAGCCACATAGAGAACATTCTCCTTCATCAGCTACCCCCGTTTTAACACCGGCGTTTCGAAGAACTGGTTAGGACGCATCGTTAAAACGGCTCTTCCCATGGACCGCAAATTAAAGTTGTATACACAAATTAAACCTTGCCATGGAGGAATGTAGTGGCGGACAAAAAACAAGATAGGAAAACAAACAGAAAAGGCTATACGGCCAGACGGGAAAAATTATGTGTGTATGAACGCTGTGAGGCACGAACTTGAAAGTGGGGACGAAGTAAGTTCGCGTGTTTGCTCGGCGATAGCCAAGGAAGAAAAGGATTATTGACCAGAAGCATGTGACCATGCCGGTGTAAGGGGAAGAGAGAAAGTGGTAGAGGGAGAAACAAAGGGAGGAAGTAGAAGAATAGGTGAGCAGCGAGAGGAAAAGAGGAAGAGAGGAAGTACGAGGGAGGAAAAAGAGATACGTAGTAGTAACAGAGGAAGAATGAGAGGGGTAAAGAGAGATACGTAGTAGTAAACAGAGGAAGAACGAGAAGGGGAAAAAATGATAGAGGAAGAGAAAGAGAAAGAGATAGAGTAGCGTCGGAAAATATAAAGTTGCGATAACTACTTACAAATTGGTGACGCTGCGTTCGGTCATGTAAAAACAAATAGTAAATGAGTATATGCATATATACGTACAGGTATGTGCATACCGACATCCACCTGTATGTATAGATGCATATCTGGGTACAGGACATTGCAAACAAAACGTAGACAAGAAAACACACAAATCACATAGAGAACATTCTCCTTTATCAGCTACCCCCGTTTTAACACCGGCGTTTCGAAGAGCTGGGTAGGACGCATCGTTAAAACGGCTCTTCCCATGGACCGCAAATTAAATTTGTATACACTAATTAAACCTTGCCATTGAGGAATGTAGTGGTGGACAAAAAAAAACAAGACAGGAAAACAAACAGAAAAGGCTATACGGCCAGAGGGGAAAAATTATGTGTGTATGAACGCTCTGAGGCACGAACTTGAAAGTGGGGACGAAGTAAGTTCGCGTGTCTGCTCGGCGACAGCCAAGGAAGAAAAGGATTATTGATATATATATATATATATATATATATATATATATATATATATATTAGAAGGTTTTGGAGGTGCTGTACAGGTATTATATATTAGAAAAAATAAGGTACTCAGAGATCTGGATGGTTGTACATTTACAGATTTTTATTAATATGTCACATATTCTTATAAATCACATATAGCGCTTGCATCTACTCGAGTAGAATCTTTAGATTTAAATCTTTTTGAGGAGATTCGTCTCTTTTTATAGTATTATTGAGTGTGTAGTGGTGGAGAGAGAGATATAGGATAGTAAAAGAGGATGAGAAATGGGAAGAAAGTGAGAGTGTGTGTGTGTGTGTGTGTGTGTGTGTGTGTGTGTGTGTGTGTGTGTGTGTGTGTGTGTGTGTGTGTATGTGTGTCTGTGTGTGCGTGCTTGTGTTTCTAAAAGGAGTATCAATGGAAAAGAGAAGGAAAAAAAGAAGGAAGAGAGAAAGAAGAAAACAATTGTGTTTACATATATACAGCTGGTCAGTTCTCTCAATAAAAGATGACAAGTTGATTCTTGGCCTTCAAAAATGGCAAAACAGGTGGCTATCTAAGGAGGGGGTCTCTAGGGAGACTTAAAGAATTTCAAGCACTTATAGATGGACTTGACGTAAACATTCAATTCACGATGGAATATAGCCATCAGCAACTTCCCTTCCTCGACATCCTTATTAAGAAATCTAACATCGTAATAGAAACAGATATATACTATAAACCCACGGACTCAAAGCAATATCTACTGTTCAACTCATGCCACCCCAGACACACCAGAATGAACATCCTCTTCAACCTAGCAAAAAGGATATGTACTATAGTTTCTAATGCAACCACCAGGGACACTCGACTACATGAGCTAAAGGATACTCTCACCACCAGGAACTACCCATCTACACTAATTGACACATGCTTTCAACGAGCTCTTCAACTCAGCATCCACGAACTCAGACATCCCAAATTAAAGAAGGTCTTACAACCAAAAGCCCTACCATACATTTCCACATACAACCCTCTTAACAACGAAGCCTTCGACACCATACTTCAAAACATTCCCCTGCTAAAATAGGACCACAGAATGAACTTAATCCTCCAAACACGCAACATTATAAAAAGCAAGAGACAGCCCAAATCTATGAAAAGTCTCCTAACACAAACTCGAATACCCTCAACAAAAGCACTGAAGCCGTCAGTAAAAAAATGTGGTAGGCCCAACTGCGGAATATGCGTCAATCTAATTGAGGGATCAGAGTTCACATTCAAACAGGGGCAAAATTTCAAAGTGAAAAGTAACTTCACATTTACTTCGGAGAACCTGATATACGCACTAACCTGCTCTGGGTGTTAAGAGCAGTACGTAGGCTAAACAAAAACAGCCGGCGTCAACGGATGGCTCTGCACAAATCCCAAATCAAAATTCCCCGAAACAGAAAAATAGCATTCAGCCAACATCGATATTTGCGCCAATAATAAAATCCAAGTTTCAGAATTTTTCCCCTCTATCAATTCAGACACGATACAACCTACAGCCAAAGGATTAGTAAAGAGTCTCTCTTCATCACAAAATACAGACCCCTTCTGAACGCATCTACAACAAATGACATATCCACCACAACCTTAGAATAACACACACATACACACACACACACACACACACACACACACACACACACACACACACACACACAAATATTAAAAATGATAAACTCCAAATAAATACTCAAGGAAAAACAACCCCAATCACTACTCACTCGACTAGTTACTATCACACTATCCTGCATTCTATTATTACTAGTTCTCTTCTTCTCCCCATCCCTCATCTTCTCCGTCATCTTCTTCTTCCTTTTCACCACCTCCTCCCTTACTTTATTACAACTACTGCTGTTTAGAATAACACCTACGCAAACATTATAAACAATACAGATCACTACGACCGTCAGCAGGTCAATGTCAGGACACCTAACCAATTAACACCCTGCAACTATCCTAGCACTCCCACTTCTTCTTCTTCTTCTTCTTAGCCAAGAATTCACAAGGACTTCGAACCCACAAGAGTTAACAGATGAAACAGCGATAGACAGAAACAAGAAAAATGCCCCTGTTATTTGAATACTATACAAATATGTCTTTAAAAAGACTTTTGTTTTAAATTTACCAAAATTTAATGTTTCAATAATTTTTCAAAGATTTTTTTATTCATATTTAGTGTTGAAAAGATCTCAAGGATCGAAACCGGTTCTGTAATGTTCTTTATGAAAGTATTTATCATTTTCTACTTTGTCTTTTTTTCCATATATATATCTACTCATGTGTTCTTCTTCAACCTTTTATATATATATATATATATATATATATATATATATATATATATATATATATATATACATGTTTTATGGATGGTAAGAGTCATATAATGTAGTGATATCCAACCGGTTTTCGCTATTTAAATTAGCTTTTCAAGGGACAGTGTGGCGTAATCATTTCTTGTGACAAAGGATTCTCGCCATTTTGGAATACTTGAACGTAAGTATGAGTCTGGAGAGTGGACAAAGGGAGGCAACAGGTGGCAAGTATAATTGTTGATATTCATTTTTACTTTCATGTATTCCAAAATGGCGAGATTCCTTTGTCACAAGAAATGATTACTTCACAATATCCCTTGAAAAGCCAATTTAAATAGCAAAAATCGGTTGGATATCGCTACATTATATAACTCTCACCATCCATAAAATATGTATATATATATATATATATATATATATATATATAAAGGGCATTATATATATATATCAAGAGAGACAGACTGACAGACAGACAGACAGACAGAAACAGAGTGAGAGACAGACAGAAAGAAAGAAAGAAAGGTATGTGCATACATCTATATATAAGCATGTTTTTGTAAGATAGAGAGGGGGAGAGAGTGAGTGTGTGCATAATCATTTATTAATAGATGAATCTTTCTACATACATACATACATGCATACATACATATATACATACATACATACATACATACAGGAACACATATAAACTTTATCCACAGCTTTAAGCCTCAAATAAACCTTACATAATATATTCGCGCTGGATTTGTTATCTTAATCCTACTAGCTCTGTCTTCTTAAATTCTAAGTATATCTCCACATCTGTGAATATCGACCGTCAGCTAGAAAGTCTTATTCAACGCCACCATTAATTCTCACGTCCATTACTATCAATTCCGGCGTGTAATCTTCCCTAATCGCGTACCAGTTCGATATAAGAAACCAAAAAGTTCCAGATTTCTGCAGCTTATCTGTCTTGTGACCATAACAACATTAATTTCATGTGCTATTGGAATGTATTGTGAACGTTGCACGGATATATACATATAGGAAAAGAAATATTTTCTATCATGTGTATGCACACACACAGACACACACATACACTCACACAGCCACACGTGCGCACGCACACACACACACAGCTTTACTTGTTTCAATCATTAGAGTGTGACCATGCTGGGGCACCACCTCGAAAAGTTTTTAGTCGAATGAATCGAACCCAGTACATCTGTAAGCCTGTTATATTATTGGTCTCTTTTGCCAAAGCCTTAAGTTACAGGAACAGTGATGGTAGTAGTTTACAAACACAGAGAATTATGAAATAATTTGGATAATACCATATCTATAGATTTGAAGGTTTGAGTTATTCACTACTATAACATATTTACTTAAGAAATATTCTGAGTAAATAAGCGCATGGTTGAAATAGGTGCTTGGATTTCAATTCGGAAATACATGCGTGCGAAATACATGTACGTTATTTGCGCTTATGACTGTATGTATAATGTATGTTTCATTTACTTACGTTCAATATCTTGCCGCAAATGATCGGAAGGGGTTTTAAATTACTCAAGACATGAAATCTATAGATATGATATTATCCAAATTATTTTATAAATCCTCGCTGTCTATTTTCCTCGCTTAAAATCTCGTGTAGTGGAGTAATAATCTAAGTGGTTCCTAGACTATTTGGGGTATTGTAATCATTCAAAACGCTTATTATGATTTTAATATGAATTAACTATTATGGTAGTTTAGCATGCCGGCGACTGATAACTCATTAAATAATGACTTTATCCTAATTACGTATATATATAGATATATATATATATAGGTTCAAAAAAGAAAAACGACAAAAAACAACAACAAAAAACAACGCGAGGACG
>NC_142935.1:41229721-41242221 GCF_046866305.1 Octopus bimaculoides | reverse complement strand
GCAGTGGTGGTCGTCGTTGTTGTCGTTGTGATAATAGTAGTGGAGCTGATTATGATGACTGTGGTCATAGTGGAGATGATGACGACAACGATGATGAGGAAAACCAGAAACTGCTAAAAATAAATGTATAAGGATATAACATAAAATGTTAACTTTTGAACATAATATAACGGTGACTGTGAAGAGACAATCGATTACAATTATTTACGGTTGACCAGCTTTATTGCAATGTGAATAATACAAACAGCTCTCAACGCACAGGATGTGAACACTAAAAACATTTTTCTTTCTTTCGTTTGTTTTTTGTTTTGTTTTTGTTTTTGTTTTTTTTTCCTATCAATTTCATGAAATTTATAAAACATCAGTTGCAAAGGATTGGTATCTAGGTGCGTCACAAAACATCTTGAGATGAAGTATTTATATTTTATGTTAATCTTAAAGAAAAAGAAGAAAAAAAAAATCCTTGTGCATCTTTCAGTATTTTATTTTCTTAGTAGGCCCGCTTTCAAGTTTATATATCGTAATTTACTGCACCGCTCAGATTTTTTTCTTTAAAAATCTCGATTTGGTATTTTAAGATCGAAATATTAAAATAACAATAACATATTTCAGAACTCATTTATTTGCTCAGTTTCAGAGTTGAAACTAAAATAATCACGTCTTGGAAGAGATATTTTAGTCATATGAAGGTTCACAGAATTTGTAATATCATATTTTCCACCGTACAACTCGACGTAGTATATAGGGTAAATAGTCAAGCATCGTCAGTATCTCTCCAAATTCCACTGAATTTCACATGGAAGCTTTGGTTCTCTAAATTCACCATATCCTTTTTTTTACTATAAAGTATAAAGTTAGGTTTGAAAAATTCGACTTGCATACTGTAAAATACGGTATACACATTTAGTATATTTATTGAAGTATCAAACTTTCTACAAGTATTAAAAACGTCTTAGACTTTCACCTGAGCTGCAGTAAATTTTTTTCAATGGCCAGGTGTCTGTAAATAACTACGACAGCTCTTCGACAATGTAATGTGTTTGCTAAACATAGGTTCTATGTGAGTAGTAGGGTGATAAGAGAACCTGGTTTCGAGTATTTCCTGGAAGCTCAAAATATCATTACATATTTTGATGACGAAAAATCACAGAAGAGAAGTGGGTCCGAAAGAATCTCTAAGCCCCCTGATAAAAACCTCTGTCAAATGGCCTTACATTATTTGCTAAGGAATGTTTGATCATCGTTCACTGCCACCAACATTTTGGTTGGATGTTGTCTACTATAGCCTCGGATTCATTCAGGCTTTGTAAGTGAAATAGAGTGGAAGAAAATTAGAAAGGAGAAATCACAATGTGTACGTGTGTATTCTTGAGTGATGCACTTAAATCTTCCAGGCACTAGGATACTCCCAGCTGATCCTTGTGGGCTTTCAGCTGTATCCATTCAAATGTAAGTATTCAGACTAGATTTCCAGCTCGGGTGCAGCTCGATACCTTGATACACTGCTTCCATGAGTTGTAAATAAATTAGTCTTCTTTTACTTCAATTGATATAGTACGTTCTTTTTTTTAAGGCGGCGAGATAGCACAATCATTACCACTTCGGACAAAATACACAGCGGTATTTCGTTCGTCTTTAAGTTCTAAGTTCAAAACGCGCCGATGTAAATTTTACATTTTATCCTTTCAGACGATCATATAAGTTCCACCTGAATACTTGGGTCGATGTAATCGACTTAACCCTTCCCCAAAATTGGTGACCTTGTGCCAAAATTTGAAATTGATATTGTAGGTTCTGTAAAAGATCATGGCCACCATTCACTGTATGGAAAAAATATGTACAAAATAAAATTGAATATTTTTGTACTGTTATTCTTTTGTATTCATTATATTTTAAGTGAAATCAGATTTTTATATTTTTAAAAATAGAAAATGTGACATTTTCTATTATCGTTTCAAATAGTACGTGTTGTTATTGTTTTTTTACCCACTGAGTGTTTTATTCATTTTTTTCTGTTCAGATGAATGTTAACTAAATATGAGAAAAGAGATTTTTTAAGAATTTTGGTAGTTATATTTCAAAATTGTCTAGTCTTGTGTTAAGAGAATTATCTTCCCCGGTGCAATTTGTGGCCAAGTATTACGTGATTAGCTAGTGTTAGATATTTTTTAAAAGATAAAAAACACTATATGATTCTAAATTTATATGTGCTTAGCTTATTAAATTTAGATACCAAATAACTTTTGTTTTTGGGTGATATTATGTGATTGTCTCTATTTATTTCATCTAAAGAGTTTCCGACCATATTTTTCTATTCCAGCTAAATCTAGCGAGAAACCTATTTACGAATAAGAAATACAAAGTAATCTATAAATAAATCTCTAAATTTTAAAACGGAGAGATTTATTTCTTTTACTAGAAATATTATAGACATAAAGAGGGAAGAAAACGAAATGAAATTAAACACAGCACGAAAATTAAGTTCGGCAAAAAACCCTTTATTCTAGTAGGACTAGAGTGATAAAACTTGTCTATAAATTTTATAGAAACAAACTATCCTTTCATGGGCTTAATTACAATTTCAGTCTAGCAAATTTTCTTTACATTCCTTTGTCTAAAGAGGTGAGAATTGAACCCTAGTCGTCGTGGTTAGTTATGCGCCACTGTAGTTTTATATATCTATCATAACCGAGATCTGACGCAGAACCATAAATAGAGAAGTTCTGAAAAGTATTCAAGGCCATTCTAAGATTATAAATTGCAAATTATTATGGCTGTTTTGCAATTAAAAACAAGTTCACGCTTGTCAAATAGACCTATGATCATTGGTATCCTAACCGTGACTACATCGTTTTTATTCCGACATGGTATATAGTTAACCATATTATCTAATTTTTCATTTTTCTTAAAAACATTAGTGGGTGATTTAAGAAAATTTGGTTACTGCTTCTACTAGAACGAGTGGCAGTGTAAGAGGTTCATTGGCTCATTAATCTTAGCAGAGGCAGAAGAAAATATAAGAATCTTAGATGAAGTTAATGATAAATTTCAAGATGTAATTCCTAATGATGTCTCTAATTTCAAATTCTGCCATGGTTAAATACGCTGAAATAAATCTTACATGTCCTTGTTCTTTTAGCTTTAGATCAGCCTTTCCTATTCCAGTATTAAACATCCAATCTACTTTTTCGTTCTACAAAGTGTACCTAAATTCACTCAATGACACTAAGTGCATTTCATATAAATGTATAAGCTGTGCAAGAAAGAGAATTGCTTTATATATTTCGTATGTCGAAACATGACGTAGAATCTCTTCCGATGTTAATGTAAGAACCTTGATTTTCTTAAATGCCAGCTGCAAGTAAAAAGTCTTCGTTTATGCGAGTCCAAATTCTTCGAAGATATATTTGCTTTTCACTTTCCAGAATCGATTTCTCTTCGCGCACATACATCACATGTGCTTAAGATTTTCTATTTCTGTATTCACTTGGAACTGGGTTTCTTCTCATAGAGAAACACCTTGAGAAATTGTCTTCTGCAGTTGACAAGTGTCGACTCAAAGATTGTCAGTGAAACTGGAAAGTGAGAACAGGTATGGAAATCAATCAGTAATTTAAGAGTCAAGGCTCGCGTTAATAGTACAGATTAGCGTATGCGAAATTGCCTGTCATTTACACAGTGCTACTTTGATTATGTACATACTATTCATCAGTTAGTTGTTAGTCCCGTTAGTCAGGTGAACAAACGAGTGGAATGGGCGTTCTTTTGAACTGCCGGGAGATTTCCTTGTATGTGAATGTAATAGTTTCCCCCGACCTGGGTATGTGTATATATATATATATATATATATATATATATATATATAAACTATATATAAATACGTGTGCGTGTGCGTGTGCGTGTGCGCGTGTGTGTGTGTGTACATAAGATTGATATGGTTGCAAACAAGAAATAAGGAGAAGAAATGAAGGTCACAATATATTTGATAGTTGCATGAAAATAATTAATTGATTGTAATAGTTTTTCAACCGACAATTTAATAATTTGAGTAGAGCTCTCCTTCGGATTAAAAAGAGATAAAGAAATTATATAAGATAATCCGATGGAGAAGTCTCTATGGAATCTATCCACTTGCTATAAATAGAAAAAAAACAACTTGTCATCACATAACGCCATACCGTCTTCAAGAAAGGATGATTCTAAAAGATAACAAGGAACGGTCCCGCTGTTTCATCGGGACTGAACTGGATAAAAGCAACAATAAATATAAAATAACTCAACCGTTAATCGAATGTTGTTGTTATTGCGTGATAGCAGAACCTTCAAATATATTTAATGCATTTTTGCCTATAAGCTTTGAAAAAATAAATAGATAATACAAAATATGACGAAGCCGGTATTAGAGGCAGAAGTAGGAAGTAATAAATGATTTATAAGCCGAACGTGCGTAAAGGGTTTCCGTTTATGCAATTGTTTTTATTTATTTATCTATTTATTTATTTATTTATTTACTTATTTATTTTTGTTTCGTTTTGTTTGAAATGGAAAACAAAATCTGTGCTTTGAAGAGTGGCACTGAATGTAGAATATATGAATGTACGCTAGAGAAGTCTGTACAGGATTAGATATGACAAACAGTTTTGTTTCCCAAGTGAACAATGCTTAATTCTTTACAGCTAAAAAGCTATATATATATATATATATATATATATATATATATATATATATATATAAAAACAAATAGTAAATGAGTATATGCATATATACGTACAGGTATGGGCATACCGACATCCACTTGTATGTATAGGTGCATATCTGGGTACAGGACATTGCAAACAAAACGTAGATGAGAAAACACATAAGCCACATAGAGAACATTCTTCTTCATCAGCTACCCCCGTTTTAACACCGACGTTTCGAAGAGGCGGGCAGGATGCATCGTTAAAACGGCTCTTCCCATGGACCGCAACTTAAATTTGTATATGCATATATACGTACAGGTATGTGCATACCGACATCCACCTGTATGTATAGGTGCATATCTGGGTACAGGACATTGCAAAATAAGTAATAAATGAACAACTAAAACAAACAAGAAAAACACACAGTAAGTCTTTTGGGGTGGTATTTAGGTGTTTAATCTATGTGCGAATATGCGAATGTATACCTAATAGATACACACGCACATATACATATAATATATATATATATATATATATATATATATATATATATATATATATATATATATATATATATATATATATATATATGTATGTATGTATGTATGTATGTATGCATGTATGTATGTATGTATGTATGATACTTTTGTAAAAACGAATATCATATTCCACATGTACGGATTGAGGGATTTATCAGTTAATGTTTGAATGCTTTTATATATATTTGCGCGTAAAGCATACACAGTAATGTGTTTATATGAGTATATATATATATATATATATATATATATATATATATATGGTGGGGGGGGTGCAATTATCATTCGTAGCTACTTACGCTCTCAACATTCTACTTTGTCGAATACATTACTTTGATATGTTCATTACGGCATAAAAAAATTATGAAATTATATTAAATTTATTTTTCGCTCTGATAAATACATTTCTCCTCACGCTTCAGGTTTCTCATTAATATCCCCCCCCCCCCCCACTGAATGATAACGTGCTTCTAGAATATTTATTGCACAACCAAATGTGGACAAAGCTAGGTATGATTTTTGAAGCAAGTTAGTGACTTAGGTGAAATGATATACATATTCAAATATGTATAGAAGTTCCTAATTCCGATTACTGAGCGGTTACATTGAAGATGGAATGGTGTATGGCTTTTCTAATTATATTTTCACTAGTTTTGTTCATTGCATTGCGGATATGTCAGAGCGCTGCCTTCAAGAATATAAACTGTCGCTATTAACAATTACAATAAACTAATTATATAATCTATTTTAAATTAAATTATCTCTTCCTGTTTCGTGTTTCTCGTTCGCAACCAGCTCCCTCTCTCTGTCTCTCTTTCTCTTTCTCTTTGTCCTCTATCTCTTTCTCTCTCTCTCTCTCTCTCTCTCTCTCTCTCTCTCTCTCTCTCTCTCTCTCTCTCTCTCACTGCATAGGGCTTTCTCTGTATTTATCTACTAGGTTGTTTCACAGGAGATACCGCATTTGAAAAAGGAGACATTAATTTTTTTTTTGTTTTTAGGTTTTAGAATATTTATTTATTTAATCAAAATATGATCCTTGTTCATTTATGACCGTCATCCAACGTTCCTCTAAGGCATATATTCCATCTTCAAAGAATTTGCCATCTTTTACATTCATAAACTTTTCGAATGCTTCAATTACCTCTTCTTTATTTAAGAATGTTTTATTACGTGTAGCAAGCACGAAGTGTTTAAATATGTGATAATCAGTAGGAGAGATGTTAGGAGAATAAGGAGGATGTGCCAACATTTCATAATTCAGGCTTTGCAGCTTCTGGACCGTAGCTTGAGAAGTATGAGGCAGTGCATTATCATGAGGAAAATTGGGCCACCTCTATTCCCTAATCTGGGTCGCTTCTTTTTTTAATTTTTTAGGCATACAATCAATTTCCTGACAATAGGATGTTGCTGTTGCAGTTTTTCCTTGTTGCAAAAGTGAATAAATGAATAACCTTTTTTGTTGACCACCATACAGTGACCATCAACTTTTTAGGATGCAATGGTAGTTTTGAGTAGTGTTTTGGTGATTCTCCTGCATCTAATCACTGTCCTGTTCTTCTGCTGTTATCAAAGAGTATCCATTTCTCATCACACTTAATAAATCGATACAAAAATGGTTCTATTTCCAACCGAGAAATCCACATGGAACAGACTGTAAGGCGTCTGCTTCTTTGAATCGCATTAAGTCGATGAGTTCACTGATGCTCAGAGAGTACAATCTATAGTCGACAATCCAGCTTATTAACTCAAGTCGCTAACAGCTTATCCCTATAAGACATTGCAAGTTGCTGAAGCAACTTTTAAATACATTGAAAGCATTGCCTTGACGATGGATTAGTAAATTCGTTAGAGCGTCGTTACGTTCTGAGTTTAAATCCTGCCGAAATCAGCTTTGCCTTTCTCTACAGTTGATAAAATAAAATGCCAGTCAACTAATGACAAGAGGTGGGGATCAACTAACCACCTTCTTTCTAAATTGTTAGCTCGTAACTTAAATTAGAAACCATTAACGTTGTTGTTGTTGTTGCTGCTCTTCTTCTTCTTCTTCTTCTTCTTCTTCTTCTTCTTCTTCTTCTTCTTCTTCTTCTTCTTCTTCTTCTTCTTCTTCTTCTTCTTCTTCTTCTTCTTCTTCTTCTTCTTCTTCTTCTTCTTCTTCTTCTTCCACTTGCCGCTGCTGGCTCCAGAGCTGACTTTATCAAACAGACTGATACATACTAGACGTAAACATTTCGTAATGTCACTTCTTGAATAGTGTATTCCATCCCATATTAGCCGTATTAACCTTAGGGAGGTGTGGCTGTTATTTTTAAACTATGCAGTGCCATTCACATGGGTTCAAACTTAAGGTCATCGATTTAGTAGGTAATTAATTAATTAATAGCGACGGAAACAGGTCCAATACCGAAAAAATAATCTCTATATCCAACTTAACGTGGATGTCTTGTTAGAACACCGAATACTGCGTTATTAGCCTTGAGAGATCCTTCCATATTGGTGCTTAGTGCATAAATGATGATGATGAGGATGATGGTCGAGATGCTGCTGCTGCTGGCTGCTACTGATGCTTGTGCTGGTAGTGCTGGTGACGAGGAGGAGGAAGAAGAAGGTAGGGCGGAAGGGAAGATGGAGAAGTTTGAGGGAAGAAGAGGAGATGAGGGTTTTGATGAAGGAAGAGGGAGAAGGGAGGAGAACAAAGCGGGTGGTGAAAGATGAAAGGAAGATGGAAAGGAAGACCACAAGATCTTTTCATCTTGTTCAGTCACCTGTTCCTTCTAATTTTAAGATTCTTCTTTGAGCAATCTATAACTCACAACACATCCGTCAAACATGCCAGTCTGGCTAACCATCCATCCATCTATCTATCTATCTATCTATCTATCTATCTATCTATCTATCTATCTATCTATCTATTTATCTATCTATCTATCTATCTATCTATCTATTTATCTATCTATCTATCTATCTATCTATCTATCTATCTATCTATCTATCTATCTACACACACACATATATATATATGTGACACACACATATATATGTGTGTGTGTGTGTGTGTGTGTGTGTGTGTGTGTGTGCAGATAGATAGCTAGCTAGCTAGCTAAATAGATAGATAGATAGATAGATAGATAGATAGATAGATAGATAGATAGATAGATAGATAGATAGATAGTTGATTAGCCAGACTGACATGTTTGACGGATGTGTTATATATATATATATCCATGAACCTATGTATCTGTCTATTTATCGATTTTTTTCTATCTCACTCGCGTCACATACACACACATACACGCATATACACACACATACACATACACACACATATATACATGTATGTTGTTGGGGGTGCGATCTCTTGCCCGTTACTTTTGCGATCGTCTTCAGCAGTCAACTTACGCTTGGATTCACATTCTAATCTTTTGATGGCGTTAATGAGAAAGTCAACAGCTTCAGTTTATCACCATCTGGAATTCCTTAGATGGCGATAAGAGTTACGCCGTTCTTCCTCGATGACACCGACAGAATATATTGTTGGACCTCACTGCTGTAATGTTTACGAGTATTGCATTTTGTTCCGTTTGGCTTCCTTCTTCACAAAGCAGCAACTTTTTTCTTTATATTTTCAGCATTTTTCTCTGCCTTAATCTAAATAATATTTTTGTTTATTAGTTTCTCAACCTAGCACCACTCTCTGAGCGTTTCTTTTTAATAATCTCTTTCTCTTTCAAACATATCCCGACCCGTAGTTGCATTTATGTAAAAATATTCACACACGAACATAGAGAAAGAGAGAGAGAGAGGGAACGAGAGGAGAGAGAGAGAAACAGACAGACAGACAGACAGACAGGCAGGCAGACACATACGCACTCGTATGCACATGCATATTAATGCTTTGGATCTAGTTCAAAACGGGGGCACCAGTTTTCATTTATGTTTTATGTAGTGTTTTTTGGTACCGAAAGACTTTCAAACTTCGTATACTTATCTATTTTGTGTTATAGAACTGAAAAAAAATTTTGTATTCGAAGTTATTTCATGTAAAAAATTGTCTTATTTCGATAATTTCAACCAATCACTGACAAGTAACTGTTTACAGTTACTCCTTTGGCAGTTTAAGCGGTGTAAAGCGTAATTAATCTTCATTACATCTGACATTTTGCAGAGAGGCAACACACGTGTGTTCGTTTTCCTTTGTTTTATTTTTAATATAATTTCGTTAACATCTGCCTGAACTGTATGTGTACAACATTTGCCCTAACCCTAACCCTAACCCTAACCCTAACCCTTCCCTCAAAAACCAGGCCTTGTGCCTATAATAGAAAGGTTTATTAGCTACTGCCAATATGCTTCAGCCATTTTTTGACAAGGAAATAATAATTTTATCACCGCCAGAATCGTTTGAGAATCGTTTGTTTACGTAGTCAGCACTTAATGTATTCGGCTGAATGGACGTCAGTCATTGGTTGAAATTACAGAAATACGACAACTTTAACATGAAATAAATTGCAATATAATAATTTTTCTTAAGAAGACTAAGAGAAAAAGATGTTTTATATGACACATTCTACCAGTGTCCCAAGTTTCAAAGTGTTTCGTTAAGAAAATACTGGCGCCCCCGTTTTGAACTAGATCCAATGCTTTCAAAAATTATATCACTGGCAATATATATAATAGCAGGAGGAATTAAGAACAGAGTTTTTTAAGAAAATAGTTAAAGGATGATTATCAGAAGAAATTGACCAAACAACAGGCTAGTGTTATGCGCCGTAGAAAGGATACATGTGATATATTTGTGCACCTTTTATCTTTTATCTTATATTTGTTTCAGCCATTCGACTACGGCTATGCTGGGATACCGCCTTGAAATTTTAGTGAAATGAATCCACACCAGCACTTTTTTTTAAAGCCTGGTACTTATTCAATCGGTATCTTTTACCGAGCAGCCAGTTTACGAGGACGTAAACACATCAAGTGGTGGTAGGGTACAAACACAGATACAAAGACACACACATTGGTTTCCGCCTATTAAATCTACTGACAAGGATTTGGTCGGCCCAATGCTATAGTAGCAGCCACTTTCCCAAGGTGTCACACAGTGGGACCGAACCCAGGATCATGTCGGTGCCTATGCTTTAATTTATGTGCTTTAGTCATAGATAGATAGATAGATAGATAGATAGATAGATAGATAGATAGATAGATAGATAGATGGATAGATAGATAGATAGATAGATAGATAGATAGATAGATAGATAGATATTGTATGTATGTATGTATGTATATAAATATGTATGTATTTATGCATATGCGTATGTATTTATGCATATGCGTATGTATTTATGCATATGCGTATGTATTTATGCATATACTTATGTATTTATGCATGTATGGTGTGGGGTGTATACATACATATACATATATTAGAAATTTAAATGCTATAAAACTACAAATCTCTAAAGACATAAGTGAATTCAAGTTCATGATGAACTGGGGATCTAACTTCGCAAGAGAAAGAGGAAGAGGAGAGAGACAGATGAAGAGTAAGAGAAAACGGGAGAGAAGGGGAGTAGAAGAGAGAGATTGAGATACTATAGAAATTAATTATATCCAAACTGATTTTGTGCTTATTTTTCTCTTTGGTTCTCTTTTATCAACGATTCCAATTATTTGCTTTCCATAATTTCTAAATGCTCTTTGCGTAAAACCTGTATCTGATATCCTTTTTACATCCAAAATTATTATTTCATATTGTTCTCGTAAATGTTTCACTGATTTTTAATTATGAATAATAATTATGGTCTTCAACTTCAATATTATAGTTCAAGTCTTTTTAATATTATGTTTAGATAATGATTTTTCCAAAACTTTGCATAAGATTTGGTTTTATATTATTAAATATTGGTTTTTCGAGTAACATGTCGCATAACGAGATGTATTGGAATAGCAAGTGTTCTCATCTGAAACCGTGTGTTGAAGCGAAAACGATTGCAGCGTGGGAGGCACGTCTTAGCCATTTAGAAACACACAAAGGTTGTTAACTTTACTTAAATATGTATTGTTTGTGATATGGTTCCAAACTTTATGTTGCTAGAAAATGCGACCTAATATATGGATGTTGCGACTTAATCACAAAATAACGTTGTCAGTTTACCAGGTCGCAGTTGGTGCGGCGAAAATTTCGCACCAAATAATAAATGTTTAAGTGAAGTTAACAGATTTTGTGTGTTTTTAAATAGCTAACGTGTTTTCCACGGCATTCGTTTTATTGCATATTGCAAAAGGAATTTATATTGTTAAATATTTGAACGTGATGCCCAGAGCATTTCTTATACGTAGTTCAGCAATTACCCATTTATGAACAGTTGGCCTGGTCACTTCACACAGATAATGAATACCCTCATCATTCTAATCTTTTTGATACCAACGCGCCCGAAGCCGCCCTTTGTTCTCTGATACAAACTTCTAGGTTTGATGTAATCTAAGTTAAAATCTGTCACCAAAATTTCAGGTTAATTTATGTTCCAAACATCTGTTTAATAATAACGGTTATTTGTGTGAATTTTTCCACAGAAATACGGTAAGGAAGTTGGCTAGGTACAAGGACCAGTGTTTAATAGAAGGCGAAATGAGTGATGAAATGTGTTTCATTCCAGAGGCACTTGTAATTAAAATAATATAGTTCCAGTTAAAAATTCAAACTGCAAGTTTAATAACTTCCTTTTAATCTAGGACAAAACAACGTCTACAAACTTAAATATTATTTTCTCATATTCTTTCTTAGCATAAACAATATACACAAACCAACATTGATACGTGTGTCTAAATGAAAAGAATTCCATATATGCGCAATTACACCCCGCCCACCTTTTCAGCACGAGGGTGAGGGATAAAAAGCGGTTGAATATGTTGCATTTATGACTCCTTGCTTGAATGACATTAACGTTAGCAGTTCAGCCATTGACTTAGTAATACCTCTCTTAGTGTTACTGCTTAGCTCCAGATTAGTCCCGACCCGAGCGAGCAAAGTTATGATGAAATTGATTTCAACCACGATCATCCTGTCATTTTCTATGTGTAGGACTACATTAGCCAGTCTGACCTTTCAATTTTCGTTTTATAGAGTGAGGTTTAGAAGTTTAGCTATTTTTACAAGTAGACCAATAGATTAAGTAATGGCACAATCGGTATCTCTTCGTTTCAATCTGAGTAGATAAGCCTGCTTTAAATGTAGCCCAATCTAATCTAATGAATCAGCCACAAAAGTATCACACAGGAATAT
>NC_142935.1:41217221-41224721 GCF_046866305.1 Octopus bimaculoides | reverse complement strand
CCAGTAAAAAGCAGCAGCACCATAAGTAGTAGTAGTAGTAGTAGTAGTAGTAGTGCCAGTAGTGGCAGCAGCAGCAGTAGCAGCAGCAGCAGCAGCAGCAGCAGCAGCAGCAGCAGCAGGAATAACAGTAGTAACACCATTTTTATTAGTATTAATAAAGCGGCGATCTGGCAGAATCGTTAGCCAGCCGGCAAAATGCTTAATAAGCAGTTCGTCCGAATTTACGCTCTAAGTTCAAATTCCGCTGAGATCGACTTTACCTTTCATCTTTTTGGGGGTCTATAAATTAAGTGCTAGCGAAACAGTGAGGTTGATGTAATCGACTAGTCCCCTCCCGCTAATTTTAGGACTTGTGCCTATAACAGAAAGGATTATTTTTATTTCTTTTTTATCAAAGGTTTTGTTGGAACTCCTGGAGTCTTGCATGCACAAAGAGCTTTCTATCTGCAGCCTACAGTACCATGCTATCTGTTCTTTTCAACTATCTAATACTTTCCTGTTTATTCTTACCGTGCCAAGGAAGCAAACTTTTTGTAACAGTTCTACTCGGCACTAAATTCCGATTTCTTTTATGTTCCTCTTGATGCCTTCTGATACTGTTCCCAAGGACCCAACAATATTTGGCATTATTTTCATCGTCTTCATTTCCATAGCCGGGCTATTTCGTACTTAAGAGGGTTGTATTTATCTACTTTTTCGCCTTCCTTTTTGACTATTCGTGGGTCAAAGGAGTAGGCAACACCAACTATATAGCATATGCGGTGCATCTTGTTGACCAACACTAGGTCAGATCTGTTATGCTCTAGCACCTGATCTGTTTTATTATTATTATTATTATTATTATTATTATTATTATTATTATTATTATTATTATTATTATTATTATTATTGTTGTTGTTGTTGTTGTTGTTGTTGTTGTTGCTATTATTATTATTATTATTAATAGTAGTAGTAGTAGTAGTAGTAGTAGTAGTAGTAGTAGTAGTAGTAGTAGTAGTAGTAGTTATACTTCTAAAGTTTGTTGTTCTTGCTGGTTTAGTATGTTATCAATAGCATGGAAGGAGAGAAGGGTGACAGATTTGCTGTTGGAGAGAGTAATTGTCGTATAGGTGGTGCCCCTAGTAGTGGTATCTAGCTGTCGATAAACGGTGGTTTCAGAGCGTTGTATAATGATGTTAATGATGAAAATGCGTTTTCAATTGATACTGTCTCTTTACATTAAATAGTCTTTATAACGCAACGTCTCCAGTGTAGAGACATGTGTTTCCTATCTCCAGGGATCGGCACAATATTATTTTCTCTTTAGCCTGAGCAGTCGATGAAATTTGCACGTTTTTGTTTAATTTAAAATTGTAAACATGGAATGATTACGGTCCAATTCCAATTCAATTAACATGAAATTTAATTATATGAATATTCCATTTCCAATACCAATGACCAGAGAATGTATAATCTTCCTTGTTATTATCATCAATATCACTAGTCCCGTAACTCTTATAGACATCATAATTACCATTGTTAATATGTGGATTTTAATTTCCCCAGGGTCATGATCATCAACATCATTCTCATCGTTGTCGTTGTCATCATCATCGCCGTCGTATCATCAACATCATCATCATCATTACGGTTTCAATAGTTCCATGCATAAAAGAAGACGGTATGCTGGGCCTCCAACCAAGCCTTTCGCGATACCCATGGACTTTTCAGCACCGCCTCGTATATCCAATGGTGAGTTAAGTTGGATGTGATATCGTGGAGTAATAATTCTCGAGACTGTATTTTATCAGAGCTGTATTATTTTATTTGATGACATTGTTGCGTTGAGAGAACCATAAGAGTTTCCAATGTCTTATGATATTACGTTCTGAGAGCAAATTCCACCAAGGTCAACTGTGCCTTTCATCCCTCTGGGTTTCATTCAATAAAGTACCAATTAAGAACTGAAGTCGGTGGTTTCAACTTAACCCTTCCCTTCAAATCTGTTGACCTTGTGGCTAGATTAGAAAGGTACAGCTTCCAACTTTTTTCAATCGGTCTACTTCGAGTTCCACAGTTAAAACCAATTGCTAATAAACTGGAAACATCCATATTGACCGAATTAAAAAAAATCATTATCATTATCATCATCATCATCGTTGTCGTCGTCGTCGTCGTCGTCATCATCATCATCGTTGCATCATTACATCAACAACAGTACTCAACTGGTACTTATTCTATCGACCCCAAGAGGATGAAAGGCAAAGTCGACCTCTGCGGAATTTGAACTCAGTAAAAACGTAAACGCAGATAATAATAACACCAATCATTTGCACTTTTTGCAGGGATGGAAAACCAGGGAACGTTACAATTTTTGAGAAGAGCATTGCCGCTGTGAGAAAGATTACCATCCATGTAAATATTTTTAATATCTGCTTTTATTATTAATTTCTCCTTTCAATTTTGCTTCCATTTCTTGCCGAGTATCTTCCCGACACCTAGGGCAAGGACACTCACTGTATCCTTAGATAGGCCATTAAAATAAACGCACCAGATTGTTCATTTCCAAAATCAAATAAAGTTATGTGGAAATGAAGTTATTTACATGGGTTATAATCGTTCTCACGTGAAGGCGCATGGCTCAATGCTTAGAGCGTCGGGCTCACAGTCATAAGGTAGTGAGTTCGATTCCCAGACCTGGCTGTGTTATGTTCTTGAGCAAGACACCTTCTTTCACGTTGCTCCATCTCACTCGGTTGTAGAAATGAGTTGCGACGTCACTGGTGCCAAACTGTATCGGCCTTTGCCTTCCCTTAGAAAACATCGATAGCGTGGAGGCTGGTACGCATGGACGACTGCTAGTTTTCCATAAACAACCTTGCCCAGACTTGTGCCTAAAGGGAAATTTTCTAGATGCAATCCATGGTCATTCATGACCGAAGTGGGTATTAATCCTTTAGTCGTTCTTACTGCGAACATTCCCTTCCTAATACGTGTGACGTACCAGTTAAAACACTCTTTTGTACTTCTTGCAAAGTTGTTAAACCAAAGATAATTCTCAAATAATTTTCGGTTCCTTTTATTGATCATTTCAAGTGCTCCTACAAACATTGGTATTGTAACCGCCTTGAGATTTCAATGGGCAACACTTTATAAATTATGAGGTTGCCAAATTCCTTTGCCGAAATATCATGATCACAAAGAATACTCACATCAATCAATATCAGACTTTACTATTTTGGCCTTTTACAACAATATCCGATATGTTAGCTTTCATGCTTCTGTCTATATGTACTCTTGAAAGTTTCAAGGATTATTATCATTATTATTATTACTATTATTAAAGGAGGCGAGCTGGCAGCAACGTTAGTACGCCTGACGAATTGTCTTTACGTTCTGAGTTGAAATTCCGCTGAGGTCGACTTTGCCTTTCATCATTCTTTCGGGGTCGATTAAATAAGTACCAGTTACGCACTGGGTCGATCTAATCGAATGCCCCCCCCTCTCCCGAAATTTCAGGCCTTGTGCCTATAGCAGAAAGGATTATTATTATTATTATTATTATTATCATTATTATTATTATTATTATTATTATTATTATTATTATTATTATTATTATTATGATTATTAAGGCGGCGAGCTGGCAGTCTTTAGCGCGCTGGACGAAATGCTTAGCAGTATTTCACCCATCTCTACGTTTGATTTCAAATTCCGCCGAGGTCGACTTGACTTTGCCACTCTCCTTTTCGGGTTTGATGAAATAAGTACCAGTTACATACTGGGGTCGATGTAATCGACTTAGCCTCTCCCCACAAATTTCTGGCTTTGTGCCCTTGGTAGAACATATCATTATTGTTGTTGTTGTTGGTGGTGGTGGTGGTGATGGTGGTGGTGGTGGCGGTGGTGGTGGTGCTGCTATTGTTGCTGCTGCTGCTACTGTTGTTGTTATTGTTATTATTAACGCAGAGCTATTAACAGTCAGCGTGTCGGGCTTATCGTTATTTCTTTCGGTTCTTTACGTTCTGAGTTTAAATTCTGCCAATGGGGGAGGAACTTTGCCTTTCATCCTAAGTGGTAGCTGAGCACTGGGAATCGGCATTCCACCCCTCAAAACCTTTCTTTAACGGAAAGGATTGCTGTTGTTATTATAATTATTATTCATTTATTTCTTTTATTGAAATACGAAAATTCGTATTAAAACGTCGTTAGCCGAATGCCTAACGTAACTTGTTGAAGGCTAAAAAGAAAATGCAATCAAAATTTGAAGAGGCAATAGACAAAAAGCAGATAGAGCAATTGCAAAAAGAAAAGCAACAAGAAGAATAAAAAGATTTTAATCACTCAATCAATCAAAAAATTTAATTAATTAACTAAATAATTAATTAATAGAGCAGTGACTAGGGGGTGAACATCTGATACTGCTAATAGAAAAATTATGACTTCATACCAATTTCCGCTATGCTGCGCTTTCGCTTTAATCGGGAAGTTGAAAACACCTTACGTAACAAGTAACCACTAGTGATCGTCACATTAGCTAGAAACAACAGCCAAATCTTCTGTATATAAAACACCGTCGTCGTACAAGTAAGAAGGATGCATTAAGAATTTAATCCAAGACACTAAACATAAGTAATAGGTCTGCATACTAGAGTAGCTTGGTCAGAGTTAAAAACAATGGCAATAACCTGAAAAGGGGTGGGAATGCTATTAATGGTTGCAAAGTTCCCTAAAGTTGTGCAAGTGCTCAGGTATAACGCGGGACTTATTATTTTTAGCTTTTTTATTCTTTTACTTGTTTGAGCCGCTTGACAGCGACCATGCTGGCGAATCGCCTTGAAGAATTATTTTTGTCAATCAAACCACCACCACTGTGTATTTTTAGTCTGATAATTCTTATTGCATCGATTTCATGTTTTCTGGAACCTCTGGCTTACAGGGACGTAAACAAACCTATACCAGTGAGAGAGAAACACAAACACACACACGCACATATATTCACAAACATACACATACACACACACATATATGAACATGTATAAAGTCAGGCTTTAGTACAGATTCCATCCACTGCTTTTAGTCGTAAAGCATTGGTATGGTGTGACCTCTCACAGAACTCACCCCCAGAAAGTGCCACGCGATGAAACTGAATTCGATACAATATGGTTGCGAATCGAAATTCTTAAGCACCCAACACCCTTCGTGCCTTCGCATTGCTAATATGTCACTTCTTTGTTGGTAGACTTAATCAGTCAACCGGTTTGGAACAGCCATCCAGTGCTGGGGTGCCTTTAGTAGAGCACGAACTGTTTCAATCATTTAAAACAGATGTTTTCCTTTAGAATTTTTACTCTTCCTTTTACTAGTTGCGAACGCCCCCGCCATGGACGCTGTTCTTCCAGTTCTAACTCTGTTATTATATATGCCGTTGTTGTTGTTGTGTATGTGTTTATTTGTGTATATGTGTTGATATGTGTACAGTGTGTGTGTGTGTGTGTGTGTGTGTGTATGTGTGTGTGTGTGTGTAAGCATGTGTGTGTGTGTGTGTAAGTGTGTGTGTGTGTAAGTGTGTGCGTGCGCAGGCGATGGGTGTGCGTGAATGTATTACTGTAATCCGCATGAGGTAGTGGGCCTCGGTTTCAGAGCTCCAGGCTTTTGAAGATTGTGAAACCACGTATTAGCCATTATTTGTTCCAAAACCTACTCTGACTTGGAGTAGGAGCACTGGTCAAGGTCCTAGCAATAGTTTAACTAAAATACTGACGTGTGGCAGTGAAGGACACCTAGTTCTTTTTAGGACATCCTTCCAGGAAAAGGTAAACACGAATAAAAAATTAACTGTAATTGTTTCCGCTCGTCTGAACTCCTATTGCACTAAAAGGTGGTGTAAGTGCAGTGCAAGACTTTATTCACTTGAAACAAACTCACGCACAGGAACTTCTTGAGCTCACGATTATAAGTTGTAGTCTTGCACTGTCACTAGTCGACTTCCATTATGCATGTTTATATCTATATAGATAGATAGAAATATTCATATGCACATGCATCTCTCTCTCTCTCTCTCTCTCTCTCTCTATATATATATATATATATATATATATATATATATATATATATATATATATATATATATATATATATCTAGCTCTCTATCTAGCTCTCTCCCTATCTATCTATCTATCTATCTATCTATCTATCTATCTATCTATCCTCTTCCGCTTCTTGTGGAAAGGAAGCGTTCCGATGGTTAGGCGATCCGTTTGCTGCCAACACCCGTTAAAAGGAGGACTGGGCATGCCGTGGTTGATGATGCGCAGACACGCGCTGAGACTGCGACATCTCCGGCTCTACGTAGACAACGGTGAACAGGTGTGGTCACCGTTTGTGCGGCGCGCTTTCCCGCAGCTCGTCTCCATGACCGAACTGCAGTCGTGGATCAAGAAGAGGCCGAGGAAGGGCGAATGGCACCGCGAGTTTCGCGCTGCTCTTCGGCAACTCCAACAACCCGGGTCAACCTTCAGCGACTGCATCACAACTAACGCATTATATAGTGGATTAGTGGAGGGAAGGTACGACGACGATCGCGGGGCGAACCTGGGCGTCGACGAGGAATACCTGACCCGCCTGTTTAAGACGACCTTCGGACCGGGACCTATGGACAACTTCCAGAGATCCCTGGCCTGGCAGTGCTATCGAGAAGCACTACCCGTTCGGGATAAGCTCTACAGGCATGGCTCGAGAAACACGGGGCCGACCAGTCCGAGATGCCGGCAGAGTGACGAAACCGTTCTGCACGCACTCGTACAGTGTCCCACCATTTCCGAGCTGTGGGCTTACGTCGAACAACTGCTATCGGGTGTGGGACGAGTCGGTCTATCAGCCGAATCTATCGTGAATATTGTCGCGCCTCCTTCCTTTAAACGGGAAGGAAGAGCTATTTTCATCGTACCTGTGGCTATGGCGAAAGAATGTGTATGGTGGACGCGTCTGAAAGGTCTAGAGACAAAGACTTTCCTCTCTGGGCAATCTCTCATCAACTTCTTCAAGTATCACCTGAACAGGAAGGTGAGAGTAGAAAGGGAAGTCTTGTCTAGTGAATGCTTCAAGAAAACAACGCACACATTCTAAAACGCACATATCTGAGTCAGTTGTAGGTCAACCAAAGCGTTAAAATGTAACTCCCTTTTGGAAAAATTCTTCCCTGATCACCAATTTCAATATGAATATTTAAATAAAATTCATTTAACATAATTTCTGTAACTGGACTGTGTATAGAAACAGCAGTAGGACTGGAATTTCATTATATGGACTTGAGTATCATTGAATAAACTGATATCTGCATGCCAATTTCTCCATTTTCTTCCTTTTCTCATTCATATACATACATATATATTGTTTGCTTTTACATCTTGTTTTATATATATAAAAACAACTAGTAACTGGAAGATTGCTACTTATATTTATCGCATTCATTATGTTTAACAGCGAAATATCTGGTAAGTTTTACTTCGTTAAATTTTAACA